>NC_056572.1:16602311-16819656 GCF_018340385.1 Cyprinus carpio | reverse complement strand
CTACAGCTGCTCAGTGCAAAATATGCTAATATGTGACATTCTGAAAGTGGTCTTGGGCGGGGCCTGAGCATTGACGTCATACTACTCGGGCCCGGTCCATGACCCACGACTGTGAGTCCACATCTGAGTCCACACTTTTGTGACATATGCCGCTTTGACTATCATGTAGAAGTCTGCTGTGGAGCTCGCCCCAGTGCTTATTTACATCCGGTGCTACACCTTATGTAGAACCTTAAAAATGACAGAGAAGATTATATTTTAGCTTATAAGAACTTCCCCGATTTACTGTAAATGAATTTCATTGCATTGCAAGTCTGTCAACTCTCATACCAAAACAGAGAAGGGCATTAAATGTTTCAAGTTACATTAACAACTTAAGGGTGAGTATTGTGCTATCGTCTTCTAGCAAATCTAGCTAATAAGGCTGGATAACGCTGCATAACTTGTGTGCACAATTGATCAGCACTTAAATAGAGTTTAGCTTTAAACTTCAGTTTCAGTTTTTATGACTCCTCCTAAAGGAGAGAAAGAGAGAGAGAGAGAGATAAATAAGAAACATTTGTTTAACATATTCAAATTTTCCATAATGTAATGATAAAATTAAACTTTCGTATATTTAGATTCATTGCACACCAACTGAAATATTTCAGGTCTTTTATTGTTTTAATACTGATGATTTGGCATACAGCTCATGAAAACCCAAAATTCCTATCTCAAAAAATTAGCATATTTCATCCGACCATAAAAGAAAAGTGTTTTTAATACAAAAATAGTCAACCTTCAAAAAATTATGTTCAGTTATGCACTCAATACTTGGTCGGGAAACCTTTTGCAGAAATGACTGCTTCAATGCGGCGTGGCATGGAGGCAGTCAGCCTGTGGCACTGCTGAGGTGTTATGGAGGCCCAGGATGCTTCGATAGCGGCCTTAAGCTCATCCAGAGTGTTGGGTCTTAAGTCTCTCAACTTTCTCTTCACAATATCCCACAGATTCTCTATGGGGTTCAGGTCAGGAGAGTTGGCAGGCCAATTGAGCACAGTAATACCATGGTCAGTAAACCATTTACCAGTGGTTTTGGCACTGTGAGCAGGTGCCAGGTCGTGCTGAAAAACGAAATCTTCATCTCCATAAAGCTTTTCAGCAGATGGAAGCATAAAGTGCTCCAAAATCTCCTGATAGCTAGCTGCATTGACCCTGCCCTTGATAAAACACAGTGGACCAACACCAGCAGCTGACATGGCACCCCAGACCATCACTGACTGTGGGTACTTGACACTGGACTTCAGCATTTTGGCATTTCCTTCTCCCCAGTCTTCCTCCAGACTCTGGCACCTTGATTTCCGAATGACATGCAAATTGCTTTCATCCGAAAAAAGTACTTTGGACCACTGAGCAACAGTCTAGTGCTGCTTCTCTGTAGCCTAGGTCAGGCGCTTCTGCCGCTGTTTCTTGTTCAAAAGCACACGCCTCCCACTGAGGTGCCTTGATACAGCACTCTGGGAACAGCCTATTCGTTCAGAAATTTCTTTCTGTGTCTTACCCTCTCGCTTGAGGGTGTCAATGATGGCCTTCTGGACAGCAGTCAGGTCGGCAGTCTTACCCATGATTGCGGTTTTGGGTAATGCACCAAGCTGGGAGTTTTTAAAAGCCTCGGAATCTTTTGCAGGTGTTTAGAGTTAATTAGTTGATTCAGATGATTAGGTTAATAGCTCGTTTAGAGAACCTTTTCATGATATGCTAATTTTTTGAGATAGGAATTTTGGGTTTTCATGAGCTGTATGCCAAAATCATCAGTATTAAAACAATAAAAGACCTGAAATTTTTCAGTTGGTGTGCAATGAATCTAAAATATATGAAGTTTAATTTTATCATTACATTATGGAAAATAATGAACTTTTATCACAATATGCTAATTTTTTGAGAAGGACCTGTACTTCTGCGTCAAAACTACGCCGTAGGTTGTGCGTAGGATGTGCAGGCTGCGGCGTAGCCTGACGTGCACCTCTCCAGCTCCAAAAATGTCACGCGCCTCATCTACGTGGACTGCAAGTGCTGTGATTGGTCTGCTAGTACCCCTCACTCCGTAGTATTTGAGTTTTTGTGTGGTGTGTTTTGCACTTTAATATATATATTTAATGTTACAAAAATAAAAACAGCAAATAACAAGTGGTATTATCTTTAATTATAAAATGTAGTATTACATCACTTTTGTTGTCCGCACGACAAACGGTTGTTCTGCCATGGCACAAGGATCCTTGTGGAGATTGAAGAATGGCCATCTTCTCCTTTCCGATTGTCTTCTCTTTTGTAGTAGTTTCAAAAATGCAACTTGATCTGTTCTTTGATATTTATTTGCGGCTCCATGGCTGATGCTTCTCAGACAAGCTGCTGCTTTTTCAGCTTTTGCCGTGGTCTGCGGGTTTTCACAAAACGCGTGCCCGCGTGGACACGGTGGAGCTAGCGGTTTGAGTGTGTACTGCACGTCGACGCGGACATCGCCGCAGAAGTATAAATGAAAACCGATGCACATCTATGGCACAGGGCTACGGCGTAGTGTCTTGACACAGGAAATTATAAATCTCTGCCTTAAGCCAGGGGTATTAACTCAATTCCTGAGGGCTGGAGACGGAGCCCTGAGGGTTTTGTGTTCCAAACCCTGTTCCAACACACATAACCCCGCATCCTTCAGAAGGGCTCATTTCCCTATGCCCTAATCCCTTCAAAGGTTACTCCTGGAGTGATAGCTTCGAATGGATGAGGGTGTAGGAGTGTTTTGCACCACACTTCTGCTCATCTTAATGAGAAGATCAAGAAGCACCTTTGTCTGACATTTTGTATGCTGTGTAAGGGAAACAGGTCATTTAGCTCAAAGGGAATCATTTAAGATTTTACCGGGAATTTGAACAGAATCACTGTTTCACGGCTGATCACTGCAACGGCCAGCGATTCACAGAACGAGCCGTTAACATCAAAATCTGCGCTGGATCTAATATCCAAGTATGTAAAACACTATTAATTAGCACAGTAACAAGATCGGCAGGTTTAAGACATTAAATCCTTGTGGAAGCACAAAACCAGATACTTCTCTTTCAATATAACTACGCTTTATTAAGATAAACGAGACATATAACTAATCTACACATAGCCACACACTCACACATTCACACAAGTTGCAGGAGGGAGACGTTAGGAAAGAATGAGTTTAAGAGAATGACATGTGAAATCCCAATTTTACAGCATACGTGAAATTTGACTAGACATGATGAACACCATTTCACTTAAGTAACCCTCGCAGATTTCCCTCATGCGGGTTTAAAATTATATTAATAACACCAGTACAGATGTGAGTCTGGAGGTTTACTTTGCGTGCCTGGTTAAACTTAACGGGTTCCCTTGTTTGTCGCTGAAAAGGGGGTTTTCCCGAAGTTGCTGATTGGCTGGAAGTTCAGTATGTCGTTGCATTGACGTCTTGGGAAGCCCGTGGGTTCGGCGTAGGCTGACGATGCTAGATCTTGTGGGCTGGCTGAAGTTTTTTCAGACGGGCACTGCGAGGTCAGACTCGGAGACACGGCGTTACAAACTAACTCGAACACGAACTCTCAACCGGAAAAGAAAATAAGTAAAGTTTGACGAGACTAGGTGGTGTTTCTGCTTTCTCATCGTGGCTAAGTAGCAGCGCGTGCAGGCCGAAGCACGCTGGAAACGCGCGTCGAAGAAACGCTAAAAGTGATGACAAAGCATGCTAACAGCTAAGCTAAAGCTAAAGCTAGGAGCAGCTAAAAGCCGGCATGACTGATAGCGAAATAAACGCTAAACGCTAAAAGCTAAAGCAAAATTTGATGGTGTCCTGATATTTAAACGGGCCTTTTGGCCACACTCAAAGTTTGTCTTGACCAATTAGATATTGTCCTTTTCCTCAGGTGTCCATGTTTGTCCCACCCATTCATAATCATATGTTTATCGTATCAAGCTCGGGGTCCGAATTTTCCCCCCCTCTCTTGCAGGGTATAATTTGGACCTGAGTCCATAACAGAATATGATACATTTGACAAATCCTGATGGTCAAAACGTTCAAGCAAGAATATTCGAACACACAACATACAACATGAATATGATCCCTTTAAGCTAATTCAAGGTTATTTAAAAAGACTACACAATATAAATATTAGAAACATCAATCAAATTGGGGGGTACATTTATGATATGGAGTTGAGCAATGGACTGATATCCATTGAGAAATCTTTTTTGCGGAGTTCATTGGTGCATAGATGCTTGGAAAGGCAATTGTTCTGGCCATTCTGGGAGTTAAAGGATATGTCCTGTGAAACCAGAGGGGTTAACAGGTCTCCTGAGGAATTTCAGTCCTGGTTCTGCTAGGTGGGGGGAAGTCAATCCAACGATCTTGTTTACCTCTCATGGCCTTTTACATGTGAGGGTCAGACTGTCCATTTCTTCGTTCCTTGCCCCAAATTGACAACTCTTCTTCGAATTGAATTGTACAATAATTGTTCTAATGGTGTTAATGGTTGAAAGCTGTTCTGTGAAAGAGTTGGTCGGTTACAGGCTGTGGTGCTGGGAGTTGATTTACAACCTCCTGTCCTGCCTTTCTGTGGATTCGGCTCATGTTTCAACCAGCTCCCGCGAATCTTTCAATTTGTCCTGTTCACCGCTAACAACATACCCCCCTTTTCGATCTCGGCGAGGTGTTTATCTGAAGACATCGTCGATCGCTGGAGAAAACAAAGGCAGAAGAGCAGACAAACGACAGCAAACAACAAGACAACACCTCCATGACAGTTACTGTACTGGTGCCGGCATCAGGTTATTTAGGTACACGTGGGTTAGTTCAATTGTCACTGTAGTTTATAGACATTGAGGATAGTTTGATCATTTTGGAAATCGTTGGTTTGTATGTGATTTCGCCAATCAAATCCGTGGATAACTTTGTCTGGTTCTTCTAGGTTTCTAATTTCAACGTTTACCGTTAATTTTTCTAGTAACCTCATTTGCATGAAATGAGTTTGATCTATCTGCATGGAGCTCTCCTGGCGTCCCTTCAGTTTAAGCAGTGGCTGGCGGATTTAGGTGTGGGGTGAGCAATCCTTATATCAGACCTTCGACCCTTGCAGGGTGTCTAGGTGTTTTTTACCTACTCAGGACAGAGGTGAAGGAAAAGATAGGTAAAGAAGAACAAAACAAACAACAAAACAAAACGCAGTCAATTTAGCTACAGGCTTACAACTCAGCTGGTTGAGCTGCTGGGAGGCCCGCAGCAGCTAGCGTGTCAAAAAATCTTTGAACTGGCGCGCCGCATGTTATAACCTATGTGCGAGCGAGGGCGTCATGTTTCTTCAGGCGGGTTAGAGGCAACTTTTGTTACACTAAAAATTGGGACATTCTACCTGCGATGAAACATGCTCGCTGTTACACGCGATATCCGTAATGCAAGCCAGCCCTAGGGCAGGGTAATGTGCCGGAAAGTTTGAAAGCGCAGGCGGCATGTGTGGTCAGATCCGCTCGAGTCTGTGCTGTCTCCCTGCTTTGCTTGGCGGTCACCGAAGACTCGCAATTTCCGCATCCCCGGTCTTTGATTTGAGGGCGCAACCATGGTCCGGGTCCAGTCAGTCCAAGTCCGGCGCGGCAGGTCTTAGCAGACAGCCCGGAGGCAGTTTTGCAGCGGTCGCAAGGAAGCTGGGTCGCAAAACTTTTGTCTCCCTAGTGCCGTACTCCTTTGTGGTGCCTTCTGGCTGTGGCACGCAGGCAGACCTTTCTGACCCCAGGTGTCTCCTGGCGGCCGCTGCCGCAAGATGTGGCATTTTGCGGCTCCTGGAGCCGGAGTCTGTCAATACAGTTTGTTAGCATTAAGACTGAGGGTGATGTGCCTTTTTTAGCACCCCAGATTCTTTCACCACCGGTTTCGCCCCAGCAGCACTTGACCTGCTCCCGCGCGCTGCTGAACAGTAAAATGCCCCTGATGCGGGAAAAAATCTCCAGGGTGATCCACCCAGCTCTCCGTTCCGTCGGGACGGTCACAGCAAGCAACGACCTCACCCTGCAGGTCGCAAGCAAAGTGAAACCCAGCCCGAAGAAACCCTCTGCGCCGTTCCCGCCGACCTTGTTCCATTTCTTCCATGACGCTTGTCATGCGCAGCCCCTGGAAATCGCAGCACCAGCAACGTCCTGAGTGGTTGCCGAGGCGGGAATCGCCGTTAATTCAACGCACTCCAGCTCCTCGGGATGAGGTCCGGCGATAAACCTTTGGATGTCCGGTTGAAGTTTCTGCAGTTTTTTCTTATCCCCTGGTTTCTTGAGGCTTCTTTGGCCAGTCCCGCCGGATTCTTCCAGCGTTGGGCTGAAAACGTTGTGGCCGTGGAAGTCACGTTCTCTGTGCTCCCTTTGATGCGAAATATTCCAGCGTTGTGGATGCCATCGTGCGTGCGCCCAGCGCAAGGCCTTGGGCTCTGGTTCCCTGTCAAGAATGGTGAGGTTCTGGCGAGCGTGATGCTCTGAGGCCATCCTCGTGTTTCGCACCTTCGTTCTGTTTATAGCCTGCAATAGCCCAACCGCTGATCCACGGAGCGGACCACAGCCATGACACATAGATGGGGGGCTGACTCCGGGTGCAGCTTCTGGCAGAAAGAGGCCTTTGCCCATGCTCACATCCTCTTCCACGTCAGGCCTGTTGCCAAAACCAAAGTAGGCCTGTCTTTGTTCTGAAGCTCGTAGTGTTTCTGGTAGCCCCTGCTCGATCTGTTCGATGCCTCCAGGCAGTCATCGAACGCATGTTCCCACCCCGGCCCGCAAACCCCTTTAACCAGACCCGCCTGGTCGCGCCAGCGGTAGCTTCACACCTCCTGCTCTGACTCAGCCGCCCATCTGAAGAAGCCGCACTCCTCCGGACCTGGGACGTGGCTCTGAGGATGGTGGGCAACTGCCCCTGCCTGTCACATGAGGTCTCATTTCCAGATGAAATTCCCTGGCCCTGCAGGTTAAGGCCCGGATGTCGTGGCCCCTGTGGAGCTCCTGGCTGGAACCCGCCGATGTTTTCAGACAGCTTTTGCTGAGGTCTTTGATGGTCATCCCCGCAAAAGAGCCCCTGGGCGTCTGTAATTGCGGAGGCTTTACCTTCGTTGGCAGGAAAGTGCGGGGCTGCAAAGGGGCGCAGGTGAGGCCTTTGTGCCCGTAGCCCCTCGCTCCTTTCGCCGCGGCGCCAGTTCGGATGGGAAATTCTGCTCTGCCCGTGCTCCGCGACGATGAGCTGCGAGAGTGTTCTCTCCCGCACCCCGGCTCTTGTTCTCGCTTGTAAGCATGCTGGAGTTCTTTTCGGTACCCAGCGTAGCTCACCGCCGCAGGTCGCCCCAGCGCTGTCAAACCTGACGAACCACCAGTTCCGGCCTCGGGCGCAGTCTTTCAAAGCACCTGACTTCCCCTGCAGCCTGTCCCCGACGCCACCCTGGCTTCTCCAGCAGCTGTTCCCGCATACCGGAGCCCTGCTTCGGCATCAGGTCTCCGGCAGCCGTCGCAGCCGTTGTTATTTCGAGCTGAGCTTCTGCCATGGCCGCCTGGAGTTTCCCACCTGGTTACCGTTGCATCCTGCTCCCTCGCCGCCAGTTGCTTTGAGCCGATCTCGAACTTCCTCACCTCCAGCTCGGTCTACATGCGACGTTGAGCACGTGTCAGCCCCTCTGGGAAGATGCCGATGTGCCCAGCGCTCAATTTCAGCCAGTTTGTGAAGGCATAGCTTAGCGAGCCCGACATCTTGACCAGCTCCTCGCAGTTGCCGTTCCGTTGAATCCCGAAAAAGCCGCATCTTCTCAGGATCAGGATTATTATTAACGATAATACCAGCCCCAGACGTCCCTGTGGGTGAGGCCTCGGCCGGCCGCGCCCCCTGCCTGGCGGTAGCCTGCCATCTCCCGGGTGATGGGGCTGCATCCGCAGCCCGTTTTGCACGCTGGCCAGAAGAGAGACTGACACAGATCTAATGCTGAGTCCGTGCGGCGTCTGGCGGGACAACTAAGTGCTGTAATCAGCGTTACCAACTTTTCAGCGCAGGTGTTGCATTTACCTCCGTGCCGGTCTCCGGTGGCACTAGCTGGGGACGGATGCAATTCTTGTCACTCGAATGAGAAGAGGGAAAGAGGAAAAGAGTGGAAAAACCACCAACGCATGACAAACACACTTTCTGTTTTCAAATGAGGAAAATTAATTTTCCAATGAAATGCTATCATAGCCAGCAAACAACATTAATAAATCTCCTGTTTTCTGCAACAAGAATACGATAATAATGTTTATATTCCTCTCCTAGTCTGACAGATGACGATACCTGGCACCCTTTCGCGAAGCTAATCTACCGCCAGGAGGCTGCGCAGGCGACAGCCGTTCAAACACGCATCTTCATTAAAATCGATCCTTACGCTGGGATGAGTCTGCTAAACTCCGGATTTCCGCGCTTTCCAAATGCAGGGAGGTGTTGTACAACAAAAAGAGAGGCCGACATACAATCAAACACCATAAGGGTGGACTCACCCTCCTCAATATTGCGATATTTCTTCGACCACTTAGAATTGATTGATGGTTCTTACATGTCCCTACAAATGCCGTCACAGAGAGGATAGTTAAGCGAGCAGAGCATCGGAGACGGTAAGCGCCCAGGTGAGCGCGCCATCCCCGTCCACGAGTGACCGCGTTTGCTTTCCTAGCCGCCGCGCAACCAATCAAACAAAATAAACGGCGAAAAGAAGGAGCTGTCTTCTTTCTGGAAATTTCGGTATTTGAACCGGCAAAGAGGGATGGAATACCGCCCCTTTAGGCCTGTGCGGCTCACTTCTTCCCAAGAAGCTTCTATACGCGCCAGAGAAAGAAATGGTAAGAAAAAGTCACCCTAACAAGTATAAATGGGCAAATAAGCAAAAATTTAATGAAATAAAGAAGAAAATCTATACAATAAAACAATAGTGGTTAAGTGTATTACAAACAGGCAGCAAGAAGGTAAAACGCAATAAAATAAGTACAAGTCTGAATAGAATATATTCATATGGTAATAATAAATTCGGTAGAATAATTTACTTAAACTTTCAAAGTTCAAAAGGGTTATTCGACCTAAAATAATTAGCCCAAAAGAGAATATAGAAGTAATGATCATATGAAATGACTTTAGGGGAAATTGAATGATTCCAAATAAAGGTAATGTTGCAATAAATTTGCACAATTAATAATTAGGTCAAATATTTCCCTTTCTAGTAAAATGCCAAAAATGGGATGTGAGAAAAAGAGAATAAGAGAGAAAAGAGACCAACAAGGTTTGTTGGAGTTTAAAAGGGTTAAATCACTTTGCTGCCCAAACGACACAATTCAACCACTGGATGTTAAAGATACGGGTAACCTTTTTGGGGGTGGCTTTAGATAGACTTCAATGTAAATCAACTGTTTTATTGCTTAAAACCCTGGAGGGGTTTGCACTAGCGCGGTTTTGGGGCCGTCGCGGTTCAAAGTTGCCCGAGTAGGTTTAAAACTTCCCGGGCCGTCGTAACTGTGGCAACCAAAATCTCAACTTCCTTCTGCACAATATCCCACAAGATTTCTATGGGTTCAGGTCAGTGAGAGTTTTGCAGGCCCATTGAGCACAGTACATACCATGGGTCAGTAAACCATTTAAACCAGTGGTTTTGGCACTGTGAGCAGGTGCCAGGTCGTCTGAAAAACGTAATCTTCATCTCCATAAAGCTTTTCAGCAGATGGAAGCTATGCTCCAAAATGCCTGATAGCTAGCGGCATTGACCCTGCCCTTGATAAAACCACAGTGGAACCAACACCATAGCTGACATGGCACCACCAGACCATCACTAGACTGTGGGTACTTGCACTGGACTTCAGGCAGTTTGGCATTTCCTTCCTTCTCCCCAGTCTTCCTCCAGACTCTGGCACCTTATTCCGATGACATGCAAAATTGCTTTCTCGAAAAAATCCTTTGAAACCACTGAGCAACAGTCAGTCTCGGCGTCTCTGTAGCCTGGTCAGGCGCTTCTGCCGCGTTTCTTGTTCAAAACGCACACGCCTTCCCCTGAGGTGCCTTGATACAGCCTCTGGACGCCTACTGCGATTCAGAAATTTCCTTTCTGTGTCTTACCCTTCGCTTGATGTGTCAATGATGGCCTTCTGGACAGCAGTCAGGTCGGCAGATCTACCCATGATGTGCGGTTTTGGGTAATGCACCAAGCTGGGAGTTTTTAAAAGCCTCAGAATCTTTTGCAGGTGTTTTAGAGTTCAATTAGTTGATTCAGATGAGGGTTTAATAGCTCGTGTAGAGAACCTTTTCATGATATGCTAATGTTTTTGAAGAAGGAATTTTGGGTTTCATGAGCTGTGATGCCCCAAAATCCTCAGTACTATGAAAACATAAAAACCTGAAATATTTCGTGGTGTGCCCATGAATCTAAAATATCTGACAAGTTTAATTTTAATCATTACTTATGGAAAATAATGAACTGTTATCACAATATTCTAATTTTTTTTGAGAAGTGACCTGTACTTCTGCGTCCAAACTACGCCGAGGTTGTTGCGTAGAACGTGCAGTCGGTGGCTATCCTGACGGCACCTCTCCCAGCTCCAAGAAATGTCACACGCGCCCTCAAATCTACTGATGGCCGTGCTGTGATTGGTCGCTAGTACCCCTCACTCCGTTGTATTTGAGTTTTTGTTTGTGTGTTTTTGCACTTTAATATATTTTAATGTTCCAAATAACACAAATCAAAGAACAGTGATTATCTTTATTTAGAAATGTGTATTACCCTACCACTCTTGTTTGTCCGCGACAAACAGTTTGTCGGCAGTCACCAAGTCCTTGTGTAGATGAAAGAATGCCATCTTCTCCCGTCCCTTGTCATCAAGTCTTTTTTTTGTATTTTTAATAAATGATCTGTTGCTTTGATGATTTATGTTGCCGCTCCATGGCTGGATGCTTCTCCACAGCTGCTGCTTTTCATCTTTTCGCCGTGGTCTGCGGGTTTCACAAGCAACGTGCCCGTGGACACTGTAGCTAGCTGGTTGCATTTGTACTGCAACACGTCACGCAGACATCGCCTCAGAAGTATAAATGAAAACCGATGCACATCCTATGGCACAGAGGCTACTGGCGTATTTCTACACAGAAGTATAAATCGCCTTAAGCCCGGGGTATTAAAACTCAATTCCTTGAGGGCTGGAGACGGAGCCTGAAGGTTTTGTTCCAACCCTGTTCCACCAACACACTAACCCGCAATTCCATTCAGAAGGGCTTCACCCTAATGCCCTAATGCCCTTCACATGTTTTACTCTCTAGTGAGAAGCTTCGAATGGATGAAGGGTGTAAGGAGTGTTTGGAACACACTTCTGCTCATCTTAAGGAGAAGATAGAAAGCACCTTTGTCTGACATTTTGTATGCTGTTAAGGGAAACAGGTCAAGTTAGCTCAAAGGGAAGCATTTAGATTTTAAAGGTAATTTGAAACAGAATCACTGTTTTCACGGCTGATCACTGAAAACGGTGCGGTATGGGTGCGATTCACGAACGAGCCGTTTAACCTCAAATCTGCGCTGGATATGAATACCAAAGTATAGTGGAAAACTACTATATTTGGCTACAGTAAGGCAAGAATCGGCAGTTTAAGACGATTAACCTTGTGAGCTAGCAAAACACAAGATAGCTTCTCTTTTTCCATATAAATAAGGCTTTATTAGAGAAAATCTAAGACATATTAAACTAATCTAAAAAAGAAAACTAACATAAAAAAACAAGCTAAAAAAAAAAAAAAAAAACGAAAGGTGGAAAAAATAAAAAAAAAAAAGAAGAACAAAAAAAAAGGAAAAAAGAGCTAAAAATCTCAAACAAAATCTAAAGAAAAAAAAAAAAAAAAAACAAATCTAAAAAAAAAGAAATTCAAACAAAACAAATCTAAAAAACTAAATCTAAAACAAAAAACAAAATCTAAAAAATCGAAAAAAAAAAAAAAAAAATAAAAAAAACACTAAAGATAAAAAACTCTAAAGTTGTTGAAATATGTAGTTTTGTTACTGTTATAGTTAACTAAACTAAAAAAATCTCTAACTAAAAAAAAAAAAAAAAAAACACACATAACATAAAAAAAAAAAACAGCCACACACTCACACATTCAACACAAGTTCAGGAATAGACGTTAGGAAAAGATTGAGTTTAATAGCAATGAAAAAATGTGAAATCCCAAGTTTTACAGCAATACTGAAATTGCAATAGACATGATGAACAAACCATTAATCACTTAATTAACTCCTCGCACTGAGATCTCCTCAAATGATGTTAAAATTATATTAGTGATAACACCAGTACAGATGTGAGTCCTGGGTTATGCGTTGCCTGTTTAACGGGGTTCCCCTTTGTTGTCGCTGAAAAGTGGGTTCCCGAAGTTGCTGATTGCCTGGAAGTTCATATAGTCGTTGAAGTGACGTCTTGGGTAAGCCCGTGGTTTCGGGCCACTTAGGTGCTGAAGATGCGGAGTTGTGGGCTGGCTGAGTTTTCGACGGGCACTCGAGGTTCAGACTCGGAGAACTACGGTGCGTTACAAAACTTAGACAATCATAACACGAAACTCTCAAACGGAAAAGAAAAAGAACGTAAAGTTTGACTAAAAAGAATCTATGTGGATGTTTGCTACCTCATTCGTGATCTAAGTACACAGGCGTGGCTAGGCCGAGCAGGCCGCGTGGAACGGCGCTCGCAGATTGGAACGCTAGAAGCACAGGATGACCCAGGCCATGACTCAAAGACGCTTAAAAGTGATTACAAACAGCATGACTTAGGAGCTAGAGGCTACAAAGTGCCGGGGCTATGGACTGATAGGCTAAAAGTGCGAAACTCTAAACGCTACAAGCTAAAAGGCAAAACTTTGTATGGTGGCCTGAGTTATTTAAACTGGTCCTTTTGGATCGCATCAACCACGACTACCTCAAAATGGTGGTCTTGACGCAATTGAGAATATTGTCTTTTTCTCAGGTGGTCCGCATTGTTTGGTCCCACTCCATTCAATAAATCTATATGTTAATCTTATCAGGCTCGTGGTCTCGAATTTTTCCCGCATCTTGCAGGCGGATACATTTGCGGCCATGATTCCTATATAGAGCAAAAATAAGTGATACATTTGACAAATAAGCTGATTGGATCAGAAAACGTTTCAAGCAAGAATATGCGAATCACACACATCACAAAACATGAATATGATCGCCCTTCAAGCTATTCAAGAGTTATTTGAAAGAAAGAGCATACAGCAATAATTGATGTTAGAAACATTATAATCAATGTGTGGATTAGCATGTATGAGATGGAGTTGAGGCAATGGCACGTGATATCCGGGCATTAGAAGTCTTTTTTGAGTGTGGTGCATGTTGGTGCATCTTTTATGCATTTGTAGGCATTGTCTGTGGCCAGTTCTAGTGGAGTATGGATATACGTCGCTTTGCATATCCAGAGGGTTTAACAGGGCCGGGCTTAGGGAATTTCAGTCTGGCTTTTGCTAGATGTGGGGAGGAAGTCAATTCCGTCGCAACGAGCTTGTTTTACTGCTGCATGGCTTTTACATGTGAGGGTCAGACTGTCCCATTTCTTCGATATCTCTTGCGCCCAAATTAGGACAATCTCTTCTGCGAATTGAAATTGTCCAATAAATAAGTGTTCTAGAAAAAGGGTTTTATATGTTGAAAAGCTTTTCTCTGAAAGAGTCTGGTCGGTTAGCAGACTGTGGTGCTGGAGATTTAGTTAGCAACATCCTGCTTTCTGTGGAATTTCGGTCTTCATGTTTCAACCAGGCTCAAGCCAAAAAAAAAAAAAGAAGAAAAAAAAACGATCGAATTCTTTTAATTTGAATCTGGTTGCACGCTAGCATATCGCCTCGCTGTCCTCTCGATCGGCGAGGTGTTTAGGGCTAAAGACATCGTCGATCGCTGGAGAATACAATGGCATAAGAAAGAAGAAGGGCAGACTAAACACTAGGCAAAGAAAACAACAAGACAAGGCTAGGCGCGTCCATGACCGTTACTGTACTGGTTGCGTAGGCATTAAAACTAGGGTTATTTAGGTCCTACACGTGGTTAAGTTCAATTATTCATATTGTAGTATTATATATGACATTGAAAGGATAATTTAGTATCATTTTGGAAATGCTAGTGTATTTTGAGTTCGCGCAATGCAAAATCTGCTGGATAGACGTTGTTGGGTTCTTCGAGTATTCTTAATTTAAAAAAAAACGTTTATACCCGTTACTTTCGGGCACGTAACATCATTTGGCAATTGAAATAGAGTTGATCAAGGGGTCGTGCATGGAGCTCGTCTGGCTCTTCCATTCAGTGTAGAGTTGGCCTGGCGGATATTCAGGGTGTGGTGATTCAAAATGCTCGAATATCAGACCTTCGACCAGCTGACAGGTTTTTCCAGGTGTTTGGCACCTACTCAGAGAAATGAGGGGAAGGAAAAGGATAGAGTTACAAAGAAGAACAAAACAAAAACAAACTAAAACAAAGCTGCGTGTGGTTTTCCTGAGCATGGCTTAGCACTGGCTGTTGAGGCTATGGATTGTCATGTGCAGTGAAGCGCTAGTGTGTCATTTTATTCCCTTAACTTAGTGTGCAGTATAGTTAGTAACCTATTGTGAGGGATGGCTGCATGTTTCTTCTTCATGGAGGGTAGATGAGTCCACTTTGGTCCCCTAAAATTTGGGGGGAAAAGCATTCTAACCTGTGGGAATAATATGTTTGTTGAATGTGTTATCCGTAGAGGTGGTTACCGTTCTGGGTGTAGGTAATGTTGTGTGTGTTAAATGTGTAGTGTATGTGTTGGTCAGATCCTGTTTCAGTCTGGGTGTTGTCTCCCCCCCTTTTGCTTGTATGTGCAGCTGAATGACTGGCTCTCTGGCATCTCTTGGGCTTTGGATGCGGCATGGTCGCATGGGTCCTAGCTAATGGGGTGCAGTCCAGCTAAGTCTAGGAATGTTCTTTGTAAAAAAAAGCCCAAATAGCAGTCGGAGGTGAGTTTGGCATGGCTTGTGAAGGGCTGGGTTGCAAACTTTGTCTCCTATGTGGGCAGGCTCTTCTTAGTGGGTGCCTTCTGGGCTGTGGAGAGCACGATTCTGACCTCGGCTGGTTGCTGTTGGAGAGTGGTTTGCTGTTGAAGGTCAGACAGGGAGTGTGGTTCTTGGAGTTGGGAGTTCTATTTGACAGCTAGTTAGTGAGGCGTGTTTTGTGACCTGAGGTGATGTTTTTTAGTATCCTCAGATTTTTCATCACGGTTGTGCCCGGAAAGACTTGTTCGTTTCGGGTAGTTGTTGAAGCAGGTGCTTGTGTCATCTCTGATGTGAGTGGGTACCAGGGATCAGGGATTCGGGTCCCTTTTCTCATTCTGCTAGTCTTGTCTGGTCACAGTGGCAAGCCATGACCGCAATTTGTGTTCATCCGAAGTGTGAAACTGGTCTTGACGGAACTCTTTTCAGTTTCTGCATGACTTGTTGCCATGTCTTCTGAGCGGTAAAGCTTTCCAATGGTCTTTTGAATACATCATGCACTGTGCATGTCCTGAAGTGCGTGCTGATGTGGGTTTTCGGTGTCGCTTTACCCACGCACCACGAGTTGCTCATTTGACTGAGTCGAGGTGGATTACCTTATGATGTTCTGGTTAGGTTTACCAGTTGTTCTACTTAGCCCTTTTGTTTCATTGCGAAGCGTGGCTGGGTCCCCATGATTTTTAGCAGGCGTTGGGGCTGAAAGCCTGGTTGTGGACAGGGGGTGTCACATTCTGCTGTGCTGCTTGATGGGAAGACTCTGGTGTTGATGATGCCACTGGGTGTCCGGCCACTGCCACAGGCTTGAGTCCTTTGTTGACAGAGGTTGCAGAGTGTGGATTTTTGTTACGCTTTTCTGGGGGGGGGGGGGGGGAGAGGGCCATCTTCTGCGTGTTATAGGCAACTTTGCTGTGTTATGGGTCACTGGCACTGGTTGGATGGTCCATGCGGAGCGTTGGACAGTCCATGACAGGGCCATAGATGTGTGAGGCTGACTCCAGGGTGGCATTATGTCTTTAGGAAGAGGGGCTTTTGAAGGGTTGCACATCCTCTGCAAGGTACGGCTTTGTTGTGTGCACCTAAAGTAGGCATTGTCGATATCGGTTGTAGTATCGTTTGTGGAGTCTTCAGTGTCGACGCCTTGTTTGGTAGTTTCCTCCAAGGCCAGTCAACAGTCGGGGCATGTTCCCAGAGCTGGCTGGAATCCGGTAAACAACTGCTTTAATCCGCAGATACCCACGCACGATTCGTGCGGGTAGTTAGACCTTTGTTTTGACTGGTCTGTCGATCCTAGAAGTCTGCGTACGAACTCGAGGACTGGATCGTGGCTCGGAGGATGTATAAGAATCTGTCTCTGTCAGTCACCTGGAGGTCCTCATTTTCCCAGATGAAATTGCGATATCTTGGCAGGTTAAGCCCCTTGATGTCGTGGCGCCTCTGTGGAGTTCCGGGTTGAACCTGCTGATGGTTTTCAGGTCCAAGCTTGGTTGAGGTCACTCTTTGAATGGGTCATCCCGTGTGCAGCGTCGCAAGGTCTTGGACGGGAGGTTTACCTTCTGTGGCAGGGCAAGGTTTGTTTGGCGAAGGTCAGGTGAGGTTTTGGTTGTGGCGCCTTTCGCTCCTTTCGTCATATGCCAGGTTCTTGGACCTGGGAGCTCTGCTTCATGCTCAGGCAGTGATGAGGCTAGAAGGAATGTTTCTCTTTCCTTGGCTCTTGTTTCTGCTTTTGTAGGCATATTGGAGTTCTTTTTGCTGACCATGTAGAGCCTCATCGTTGGTATCAGTCTAGTTGTTGGTTTCAGTATTGTCCGTTTTCAGTTCTGTTACCTTTCAAAGGTGGTCTTTTCAACAGGGTCACTGATCTTCAGAATTTCTTGTCTTCTGATTTCATCTTGGTATTTCATCTAGTTTTCTCTAGTGCGTTCGGCATACTGTAGTTCTGTTTATCGGCTAGGATCTCTCCTGGGCAGCTGTCGCATGTTGCCTGTTAGATGCTGATGCTGCTGGGGCGAGGGGCTGCTTGGAGGACTTCCTAGAACTTGTTCGGCCGGTGGTTTCCTGCTCCGTCTCATCGTTGTGTTCTTTGAGTTGATCTTGAACTTTTCACTTTCCAGCTTGTCTATGCGACAGTTGAGCACGTGTCAGCTCCTCTTGAAGGTGGGGTGATGTGGGCTTGTCGCTTCAATTCATTCTGGTTTGTGAAGGCATAGCTTAGGGAGTCTTGGTGATCTTGACTAGGCTACCCGTGGGTTTTGTTGTTTCTGGCTATGAATTCTTGTGTCAGAATCTTCTCAGAAAGTTAGGATTATTAGTTAAAAAATAATAACAGTTCAAATGTCTTGGGGGTGAGGGCTGTCTGTCATGCCTCTGCAGGCAAGTGTTCAACATCTTCCGCATGGGTGATGGGCTCTGGGCAGTGCTACGGGGCGATGTTTGCATGGGCGCTGGGGGAGAACGAGAGACTGTACACAGATCTGTGTGGATAAAAGGCCTATGTGTGGTGGGAAAACTAAGTGGTTGTGTCAGTGATTGTGGACCAGCTAGTGTAGTGTGGGTGATGACTGTTGCTGGTCTCAGGTCGTCTAAGTAGACTAGAGATGCGAAGACCTTTGTCACTTCTAATTAGTGATTAGAGGAATAAGAGAGAAGAGGTTGACAAAGCAAGATTCAATGACAAGGCAAGTTCAATGTCTGTTTATTCAAATGAGAAAATTAATTTTCCTCAATTAAATGTTTATCAGAAGAGCTGTTAAATCTAATATTAACTTAACTCTCTTGTTTTTGGACAAAAAAAAAAAAATACAATAATAATGTCTGTATCATCTTTTTCGGGGGGGGGGGGGGGGGGGTCTAGCAGGATTAGATCACGCATACTCGCTTACAGTATGGGAACTGCGCTTCATCCCAGGAGGGCTGGTCGACGACTGCGAGCAGTTGTTCACATCGTATCTTCGATTAAATTAGATGCTGCAGCGTTGGATGAGTATGCTTAAACTTGGATTGCGTGGCCAATTAAAGGGTAGAGGTTAGGAAGAATCAAAAGGAGAGTGTGGATTACAATCAAATTCGTATAGAGTGAATACGTCTTGGTCTTTGGACAAGATATTGCGTATTATCCTTCACTCTCAGAATTGAACTGATGGTTTCTTACATGTCCCATACAAATGTAAAAGTCGAAGAGTAAAAACAAAAGAGGAAAGGAGAGGAGAGGATCGGAGATGGTAAGTCTCAGTTAAGCGGTTTATCGCAACTTACTTAGGAGAGCGTTTGGTTTTTTTAGTAATGCCCTGCACAAACTAAATTCAAACCCAAAAATAAACTTTAAAGTTGGAAAGAGAGGTTGTTTTGTCCCCCTTTTTTTTCCCTAATTTAATTTGGAACCCTCCACGTAAGTGAGGAATAAACAATGGGTCCCCTCCTTTAAGGCGCCTCAGGTGTGGTGGTCCAGCGTTTTTTTCCCAGAGGAATAGAAATGGTAACCCCCAAGAAAAATTCAAAAAAGTAATAAATGGGCCAAATAAAACCAAAAATAAATTTAAATAAGGAGAAACATTCTATAAAAAAGAAACAAATAAGTGGTTAAGTGTATTACCAAAACAGGAAGAAAGAGTGTGGTAAAACGCAATAAAATAGTACACAGTCTGAATAGAATATATTCAGATGGGTAATAATAAATTAGGTAGAATAAGTTTTAACTTAAACTTTCAAAGTTCAAGTTTTTCGTACCTACAATAATTAGGCCCAAAAGAGAATACTAGAAGTAATGCTAGCAATAGACTTCATGTAAAAACAACTGTGTTCATTAGCTTAGGCACACCGTGGAGGTGTGTTTGCACTAGCGTCGATGCGCTGGCGCGTGCGCATTTCAAAGTTGCTCCGGAAGTAGGTAAGACTTCCTTGTCCCCGGTCGTAACTGTGGAAACCAAAACAAACTCTAGTGGACTAGCACATGAATCATTGCATGCCAGTACAGTTAAGCATGTTCACATGAATGTCGTCGCAATTTCAACACTGTACAAATAACAACACCGCGTTTAGATGTTTTGCATGTTGCGCTTAAACTCTCATTCGTACAAGTTCACTTTAACTTTAATTCACATAGCAGCTTCGTGCTGTAGTTAATGGAAATCAGCGATCTCGGCGGACTGGACACAGTTCTCTGGACCTACACATGACACAACACAACAGGTTTTCTTCGCTGTTGGGACAAACTTAAATGTACTACTTGTCAAGCTTTTTAAAACACGCCCATTCAAATTACTCTCGGAACACACGCATTGGTTAAGCGAGATTTTGCATTCACTTTTGTGAACAGTCGGAAATAGTATTCTCTAATATTAACCCAGGGAGTCGAATAGCATCTGATTCAGCAGTTGGAACACGCACTGGCAATCACACTATGAAGAACTGGCTTTTGTGATAAATAGATGAGGCACACGCTAACACTATTCTTATTCACCGATTTATTTCCCTTTGAATTAACTACAGTTTAGCTACCGTTCAGCGAACGGTGACTGAGATTCCCTGCCCGGGAGATAGCTTTTGAGAGGCACTGAAACACGCGAGTGAAACAAGTTAGCTATAAACAAGGCATTACAAACAGAACACCGCTCAATTTCTACCTTATTGTACGATCTCAGATGTTAACTTTTTAGTTCCCTTACTGCCTTTTAACACATGAGAGCTCTGCCTTGAGTTCAGCCTCCTCTGCGTTCAATATCTATTCAACGAGGTTGCGCGCTGCTTACGTCCACTGTTCACACACCCACACACCTCGAACTCATTTCCTCATCTTTCATCGCAGCAAAAGAAAAAGATTAAAAAACTTGTTGTTATGCTCACAATTTAGATTAACCGGCCGCGCATTTCCTCCACCATAATAACTGTAAGGGAAACAGGTCATTAGCGCAAAGGGAATCATTTAAGATTTTAAGGGAAACTTTGAACAAATCCACTGTTTCACGGCTGTCCCTGAAACGGCCAGCGCTTCACAGAACGCGCCGTATAAACAATCAAATCTGCGCTGGATATTATCTCCAAAGTATAGTGAAAACCCTATTAATTAGCACAGTAACAAGATCGTCAGTTTAAGACATTACCTGTGTGAGCACAAAACACAAGAACTTCTCTTTCAATATAAATAAGGGCTTTATTTAGATAAATCTAAGAATAGAACTAAATCTAACACATATCACACGCACTCCACACATTCACACAATTGCAGGAGGATAGACTTAGGAAAGATGAGTTTTAAGAGAATGAAAATGTGAAAATCCCCAAGTTTTACAGCAATACGTGAAAATTGCATAGACATGGAGGAACACCATTATTCACTATTAACCCACGCCTGAGTTCCTCAATGAGGTTAAAATATATTAGATAACCCCAGTACCGATTTGAGTCTGGAGTTCTTCGTTTGCCTGTTTAACGCGGGGTTCCCTTTGTTTGTCGCTGAAAAGGGGTTTCCCGAAGTTGCTGATTGCTGGAAGTTCAGTAGTCGTTGAAGTGACGTCTTGGGAAGGGGCCCTGTTTGGGCGCAGCTGTAAGATGCGGAGTTTTGGGCTGGCTGAAGTTTCAGACGGGCACTCGAGGGCGACTCGAGACACGGCGTTACAAAACTTAACATCAGAACCCGAAACTCTCAAACGGAAAGAAAAAGATTAACGTTTGACGAGACTAGGTGGTGTTTCTTCTCATTCGTGCTAAGTAGCAGCATGCGTGCAGGCCCCAGCACACTCTGAAACGGCGCTCGAAGAACGCTAAAGTGATGACAAAGCATGACTACAAGCTAAGCTAAAACGAAAGATAGAGCAGGCTAAAAGCCGGCATGACTGTGATAGCGAAAGCTTGAACTGTAAACGCTAAAAGCAAAAGAAAATTTGATGGTGCCTGAGATTTAAACTGGCATTTGGCCAAACCTCAATGTTGTCTTGACCAATTAATATTTTTTTTCTCAGGGTGTTCCGATGTTTTGTCCCCCCATTCATAAATCATATTTTTCTTAATCAGCTCGTGGCCGAATTTTTCCGCTCTGCAGGGTATAATTTGTACGATTCCATAGCAGAAGATGATACATTTGCAATCACTGATGGTCAGAAACGGTCAAGCAAGAATATTCGAACCACACACATCACAAACATAAATTGATCCCCTTATAGCTATTCAGAGTTATTTAAAAGTTGGACATACACTAAATAATTTAGATTAAGAACATTCAAAATCCAATGTGGGGGGTTACATGTAGCTGATTGAGGAATTTTGAGGCATGGACTGGCGATCCATATTAGGAAATCTCTTTTTGGGCTATTTTCATGGGATAAAAGGTTTTTGGTGCATAATGCAGTTGGAAGGGCCATTGTTTCACTCTGTGCCATTCTGGGGGGAGTAAGGCATAACTAATGTCTCCTGGTGGAGAAACGACCAGAGGAGCGGGGTTAACAGGTCACTAGGAATTTCAGTCTGGTTTTGCTAGGTGGGGGGAAGTCAATCCAACGATCTTGTTTACCTCGCATGGCTTTACATGTGAGGGTCGACTGTCCATTTCGTCGGATTACTTCCCAAATTAGACAATCTCTCTTCGAATTGAAATTGTTCACTAATTTTCTAATGGTGTTAATGTTGAAAGCTGTTCTGTGAAAGAGTTGGTCGTTTATCAGACTGTGGTGCTGGGAGTTGAGTTACAACATCCTGCCTTTTGTGGAATTCGGCTCATGTTGCAACCAGGCTCCCGATCGTCTTTAATTGTTCCTGGTTCACGCTACAGCTGTAACCCCCAAACATCTTTTACGTTAATATAATGTATATTTTGTATATGTGTAATGTCATGTAAATATGTATTTTGTAATGTTAATTGTGTCTATGTATTTGAAACATTTGAATGGGACTGATAAAGTTAGCTGTACGTATATTGGTTAAAGTACAACGTAGTTTTGACCAATATGTACCAAATCTAACCTCGTATAATATTACAGTAGTATAATAAAAATACTATACATACATCAAGGTGAAGTCGAACTGTGACGCCAAACCACTTTCCTGTGCAAAGGATCATTGGGGCCTTCATCCAAGGATCATGGGGGGGGAAATAATTAATTTTTCCGCATGGCTCTTTTTTAAGTGGCCATTTTTGAGCACTTGTTTTGGAATGACCTTCAGTGGTGGCCATGGGGAAATTTTTTTTTTTTTTTTTGTTTTCATTCTGACAGTGCCTTCAGAGGGCATATATCCCATTTGGAATGCCACGACCATGTATTTCAATAAGCCTAAAGGACTTAATTAGTTTGGATCAGGTTGTGTTTAGTTAGGTTTGAATCTACATTCTGCAGGGGCCCGGTGTTTGTGTAATATCAGTTCCCTTGACAAACTGTTCCAGGTGGGTGAGTTTACATGAATATTCATTAGTTCCCTTTTATGGGCATTTCCACAATGTGCAAACAAATGGCGCCTACAGAATCGAGTTTGACACTTCTGTCCTAGGAGTTAATAGCAATAACAACAGAGCTCCCGGTATCCCGTTTGTTTGTTACCTCCTGGGCTGGTGTAACACGGTGCGTTTTTGCTGGTCCGTACGGTTCGCATGCATTTTTTTTCCATTGTGTGGAATCGTGTATGCTCGTATGTGTCGTCGGACTCTATCATGTGAGAGGAATTACGAGCCGAGCAGAGTGCATTACGAGCACTTCCCGACCTCCCGATCGATTTTTTAAAAACATGTCTAAAAGTTTGTGAGCTAGCGGTTTGAATTGTGCGTGGTGCGTTTGACGAGCCTATTTGTGATCTATCGGAAGTTACCACTCACGAACTAGGAAAACCACACGAAGAAAGACGAAGACGGCAGCGCCATCACCACCCCAAGCAATGTTGGACTATTGACCAAGAGGATAAACCTCGCTGAAATCTGGCAGGAACAGCGGCGCTGTATGCATGTTTTCTCAACGCGCGTGTACCATGCTTTTTAATTCTCTCTCTTCTCTCTCTCTCTCTCTCTCTTCCCACTCACTACACACACGACAACACACACAAACATCACACACACAATATGTAGTTTTAAAGACGTAACGGTTTTATACTGTACAAACTGTATATTCTATCCCCATACCTTATATCAATCACGGAAAAAGGCATGTTAATTTCATTAAACACCGTTTGACCTCTGTTTTTTTAAACTCGCATTGGATTCTCTGCCTTTGTTTCCACACCAGATGTAACAATATAAGTGTTAAAGGGGGCATATGATGCGATTTAAATTTTTCCTTTCTCTGTGGAGTGTTACACGATCTTGGTGCATAAAAGATCTGTAAAGTTGCTAAGACTTAAGTCCTCAAATCCAAAAAGATATTCTTTATAAGAAAGTTAATACTCGTCCACAACCCACCCCCTAAAATTTTTCTCATTCTAACATTGGCTCCAATCTCTATGTCCAGATTGGAAAGATTTGCTAACTCCACCCGATGTTCATGCAAGGAGAGAAGGCGTAAAAAAAAAAAAAAAACCTTTTATTCTCGTTGTAGTATTTTTTGTTGCGGCCACCCGCCAATGGTGTATAGATGCTGTTTAATTCATGTGAAAGTGAAACTACTTTGTTTTGGCCTTCCAAAGAGGACGATATCCGTTTCTCCGTCATGCTTGGAGCTGAATCCGTATTCCGATCGTGCGGGTGTCCCCTGAGGAAAAACATGAACTTGCACTGTGGACTTCGCTTGATCACTTTCCACCCGTCATCACATTTGGTTGCTGCAAGCTCGAATCCCCCATCCGTGTCGTTCTCAGCCCGCCCACGCCTCTGCTCACTCAAGCTTATGCCTCTGCTCCCCTAGGCCCGTGGCCTCACTGCTGTGTGCCGTGTGTGCGCTGTTTCATCATTGAGAAAGTGAAACTACTACTTTGTTATTTTTGCCTTCCAAAGAGGACATGATGAAAGCAGTTTATATCACGTTTATAATGCTCTTGTTTTATGTTTATATCACGCACTGCTCGGCTGGACAGGCACACAATATATTAAGGGCTTACAGTTCTGTCACATATGCTTGATGCAATTCGGCCAATCCAACAAACAAACCTAAAATGTTGTCTCTATATGCCACGCGGGTGTTGGTGATTTTGCATGGGTTTGGTTATGGAACTACAGCTTCTCTTGTAGTCTCACAAGAGTTTTGAAGACGAGATTGTCCTTGTCAGTAATGGTGTGTGATTGTTTGCGATAACCACGAGACCTACAACTAAAACGTCTATTTCGTTTTGCAGGTAGGCTGGTGTCAAAAATGCGTGTGTCATGATCCAGCGTCACTGCACATCCGTTTATATTCACCACACAGACTTTCACATGACCAGTACACCCTGGACTTCAGTTCCCATAAACCCCTACCTAGTACCTCATTCTTGAACCACACTGTTTCCTATCAGTGACAACTATAAAGTTGCACTCCATCCACACTCATATTGCGAAGGTCTGTTCAGCCCAGTCTTGTCAATCCGAGCATTTCTCCTTGTGTTTGTTCCTCCGTCTCTACTTTGGATTGTTTTACTGCCTGTAGATTCTCTGCCGCTGCCCCAACCTCTGCCTGGTATTTTTGCTGTTTGTGATATTCCCTTGCACCCGATGCTGTTCCTGATTTCTGCCTGTCTGACCATTTTTAATAAACGTACTGTCTATGGGATCCGCACTCTCTGACTTCGGTCGTTACAAGAGTGAGACTTGTGTATGGGTTGTGTATGATGTTTTTGTGTAAATATTCCCGAAGTGTTTTCACAGAGTGGTGACTCGTATATGTTTTTTAACGTGCTATGTGTTGATTATGATTTTGATTTTATCAAATTAGTTCATGTGATTACACAATGTTGTTTTAAAAAGAAAGAGCCAGAGTTATTACAATTAATTTCTTGCTGAACACAGGTATGCCATGTTTTCAAAAGCAATGTTTTGCCCATGTTTTTATTTAGTCTTGCGTGAGTTTGTGATAACCATGAGAGCCCAACTAAAACTTCTAATTCCTGTTTTTGCTGACAATAATTTTACATGGTCAAAACCCCCCTTTGTGAGTCCTTCACTGGCACAATGGGAAGTGGTTTATATATTGGCAGCCAAGTAGCCAGGAGCTGCAAGTTACAACGATGAGCTCCCGAACAATCTAGACCAGTGGTTCTCAACCACATTCCTGGAGGAACCCACTGCACATTTTGCATGTCCCCTTATATTCAAACACACCTGATTCAGGTCACACTGCCATTATTAGAGAACTCACAGACTTGAAATGGGTGGTAGACAAAGGCACATTGCAAAATGTGGGCAGTGTGGGGGTCCTCCAGAATGTGGTTTGATAACCACTGAATCAGACAACAAAGCAGTGAAAATACAAGCATGGATGAGCTGTGAATCAGATCAGCGTATCGCTCTGAAGCTGACCAACTCTGACCTTGTTTCGCGTCTGTAAACATCTAAAATGATGACCAGTTGGAGGTTTGAAAGCTAACACAAAGTCTCTCATCTACCTGGAAAAAACTCTGCTGGACTGAAGAAACAGAGGATAAAGAGGTGTTCTTCAGTGTCTGGAGGATCTGTTGTTGCTTAATAGACTCTCTGATACAGTCACTGAAGCTACATCGAACATTACACCAACACCCTAATGAGTTGAACATGTGGTTGAAAGAGAGTATTCCAGACTGCAGATGGAACAGCTCAAGCCCATCCTACACTTAGGAAGAGGTGTAGGCAATTGAACAATGGCTGAGGGAGGAGACTAGAACTATCACGTTACAAACCACCGTGCGCTGCCTACTCTTCCAACCTTGAAGCAATTCTGAGGAGGCTTTTTCAAAGTTGACCCACCATCTGACCCTGTTACTAAAATTAATTGAAAATTTCACAAGAACCCAAAGATCGCCCAGAACTTCTATTCAGAGGATCGAGCCCAGAGAAAAGTGACGGGGGGGGGGGGGGGGGGGGGGGGTAGAAATTGAGTGAACAAGTGAAGGTGAGCGTTCATCCTGAATTATTCAAAGAAAATTCCTTCGCCCATATAACTTGATTGCTAGTGAAGCTGTAAAGCGCAGCTAAGACTTACCTGAGCAACCCTAGAATCAAGATGAAGATGATTAGAGCGAGTGAATGAAGTGCAATCCAGACAAGAGCGACAACAAAAGCTAAAGAGCAGAAGGCCTAGACAATGAAAAAGATGGTGAGTGAGACAATGGCGACAGCTAAGGAGCGGCGAGGTAAACAGACCGAGTAACCACCTGTAAATGCCAACAGAACTGGCGAGGATGCAGATCCTGTCAGGAACTCGAGTTGTGAACAGTGCAAAACTTGCTTCCATTGTGGACAGAGGGACACCTTTCAGAGCTGTCAGTGACCAGAGAACCGCAGGGAATGGGTAGAGGGCGCTGCAGTGGGACCCCAGTAGCCTGAAATAGAGTGCCCCCTCGATTACTCAAAACAGACCTTTGGAGCTGACTGGACTTGAAAAAGACAGTAATGATTTGTCTCTTTACTCAAAACCTTGAAACTGTAACCTCAGTGGCCGAAAATGCCTTGGTCACTGTCTGCTGGAGATTTCCGTTAAAGTCCTCTGTGTGGGTTATGCATTGTCATCAGTCAAAAGAAGGGGCCACAAGTCAGAGAGAGATACATCTGCTAAGTGAGTAGAGCTTTCTCCTGGGGGGTGCCTTTAAGACAGCAAAGTTGTGAGCAAGTTATTCAGTTGTACAAATTCTGGAAATAAAGCAGGTATCATTGCAGACGGAAGGAGACAAATTCATTTAGCGTTAATCAGTCATACACTGCGTTGGTTAAGTCCATACAGGATCTCAGTTAAAAGTCACAAGTCTACTCTCAACTTCCTTCTGCACAATATCCCACAAGATTTCTATGGGTTCAGGTCAGTGAGAGTTTTGCAGGCCCATTGAGCACAGTACATACCATGGGTCAGTAAACCATTTAAACCAGTGGTTTTGGCACTGTGAGCAGGTGCCAGGTCGTCTGAAAAATGTAATCTTCATCTCCATAAAGCTTTTCAGCAGATGGAAGCTATGCTCCAAAATGCCTGATAGCTAGCGGCATTGACCCTGCCCTTGATAAAACCAAAAAAGGCGGAAACACAGGGGAGGGGGGCTGTAGCAGTATTTTTGTGACAGAGGTTTCAGACACGGGGTGAAGAAACGGGGAATAGTCTTGACACGAAAAAAGGTTGGAACTTAGCGCTGGTTGTGATGGAAGTAGATGACAGAATCGGAAGGCGGCACAGAGCAACTGACGAGGAAGGAACAACGGGTATCCAGGGGAACTACAATGGTAGCGAGGGTTCAGGTAAGTACATGTGGGTCAAGGGGAAGTGATAGTCCTTATATGAGAGCCTGGTGGTTATGGAGGGGTGCTCAGAATTCTGGTGATCGTGAACGAGTAGGTGTGGCATGTGGAGAGGGTGTAGGCTGTGACTCCGTGACAAAGGCATCCTGGTAGCGCAGCTAAATTACTAAAGGTGTCAGAAGCGTGAGTGATTGTCCGGTTGAGATGAGTTGAAAGGTCATCATGTGGATAATTTTATTTACCGCTAAATTACTAATTAATTTTACTAATAGTTAGATTGGGCAGGACTTCACAAAAGGGCTTTATTTAAAAAAAAATGCCTTGACCAAAGGGCACTTTGGGCATCAAGGGAAAAGGGGCAGGTGCTCCAAGCACCCACTGCACCCCCTCTGCATGTGCCTGGGCAAAGCCGAGCTCATACGTCATCCGCCTGGAACTGCTTCCGTGTACAACAGTGAGTGCAAGCTACGTTAAAGAGATTATTATATTTTGAATATGGATATTTTTCTTACAAAAACGCATCAATTCGCTACAGCAGGCCTTTATTCACCCACTGGAGCTGTGTGAGATACTTTTTTTATGGATGGGTGCTTTTTATTTAACCTCTTTTGGACTGATGCATGCAACCCCTGCAGAGTGCCATTAAACAGCTTGAAAGATCAAAGTTTTTAATATGACTCCGACTGGATTCGTCTGAAAGAAGAAAGTCATATACTCCTAGGTTGACTTGAGGGTAACTTATTTATGGACTAATTTTCATTTTTGGGTGAACTAACCCTTAAATGAGTGTATGACAACCAGAAAATGAATGTTTTAATCTTCATTGTGATTGGGGTTGAATGCTTAGGAACATTTTGCTCTGTTTTGGCTGGATTTAGGAAATGGAATAAAATAAATTACATTGCCTTTCCTCTCAGGATAACTGGAATTAGTTTTACAATTAGTGATGTGACAACTGATACCAGCAGCTCCGATGCTCCGACACAATTTTTAAAGAACTATTGTATCACACACTATGCCAATGCTTGTATCGAAATGACAACACCACGTGATTGATGACATTGCAGAATTGTTGTGGTATTGTTAGTTGTGGTCAGCTGGTTTGAAAAAAACTGGCACTTCACAATCCCACTGATGCATTATGCATTAGTCACTTTGAGGGCTGTCAGTAGGACATTTCATCATGTTTATAACTGGGATCTCAGAGACCCCGAACACAACGTATAACAGCTCACCCAAAATATATATTTTTTCAGCTACCCACGTCAATTATTCATTATGATCAAATGTTTGTGTATTTTATATTATTGATCGATATGTGAATCCGTTGACCAAGCTATACATGACATGAGTTGTGGTGTCATTGCACAAATTAATTTAGATGAGATTACATCAGATTAGATATTGTATTGATCAGATGGATTCCACTCTTGGAATGTCACAGACTTTCGAAGCTTTTGGTCACATGCTTTTCAAACCATCTGATTCGGGTTTTGCTTCTACTATTTGCTCCCCATGGTTGTGTGAAATTAAAGGCGTGCCCCAAAATCGGTTATGAACCCTTTCCCTTCAGGTTTAACCCCAAACCTAAAATCAAAAAAAATACTGTGATTTTTTGTCCAAAGCAGGGATTACAAACCCCAGGTTTGGGTTTTTTTTGATTGGGGTTAGAGTAAATTCGAAAGAAAGGGATCTCGCGAGCCGATTTGAGGACCTGTAATGGATTCAACCAAAGACTCACCAGGGGTGGGAACATCGTCCGAGAGCCTCAGCCAGTGACCCTTAGAAAAAAGAAGTTTTAAGTGTGCTTTTATAATTTTTTTTTAAACAAAAATAAAATTGTTTTTTATTTTACTTTTTATGTACTTCTCAGAAAGGGCTTAGTACTTCTCGAAATTTACTTAAAATGACTTTTAAGTATACTTGATTTTAATATTTACAAAAAGCTAAATATCTTAAAACTATACTTAATTTTTTACGGGGTCCTTTCTAAAAAAAATTAGCATTTGTGAAAAAGTTCTTTATTTCCTTAATAATGAAAAAATTTAACTTCAATATTTTAGATTCTTTGCACCCCCAATGAAATATTTCGGGTTTTTTTATTGTTTTAATACTGATGTTTTTGGATACGTCATAAAAACCCAAAACCCCTATCTCAAAAATTAGCATTTTTCATCCGACCAAAAAAAAAAGTTTTTTTAATACAAAAAAAAAAACCCTTCAATAATTTTTGTCAGTTTATCAATATTTGGGTAAACCCTTTTTGCAGAAATGACTTTTCTTTTGGGCGTGGTATAGGCAATCACCGTGGCAGCTGGGTTTATGGGGCCCGGGGGTTCGTAGGGGGTTAAGTTAAAGAGGTTGGGTCTTGCGTCTCTAATTTCTCTTCACAATACCCCCACAGATTCTTTGGGGGAGGTCGGGAGATTTGGCGGGCCAATTGACACAGAAATACCTTTCATAAACCATTCCCAGGGTTTTGGCACGTGGCAGGGCCAGTCGTGTAAAAAAACGAATCTATCCCCATAAATTTTCTCAGCAGAGGGAAGCATGAAGTGCCCAAAATCCCCTGAAGAGCTGCTTTTGCCCCTCCCTTTTGAAAAAACCAGGGACAACACCAGCAGGACAGGAAACCCGCCCACATGACGTGGGTACTTCCCCTGGATTCAGGCATTTGGCCCTTTCCTTCCCCAGTCTTCCCAGACCTGGCACCTTGATTTCCGAATGAAGAAAAATTTGCTTTCATCCGAAAGTACTTTTGACCACTCTCATTGGAGCAACAGTCCAGTGCTGCTTCCTTCTGTAGCTCCAGGTCAGGCGCTTCTCGCCGCCATTTCTGGTTCAAAAGCACACGCCTGTGCACGGTGGCCTCTTGATGCTTCTTACCTGACTCAAACCACTGCTTCCGCAGGTCCCTCCCAAGGTCTGGAATCGGTCCTTTCCACAATCTTCCCTCTGGGTCCGGCCACCTCTTCTCGTTATTGTGCAGCGTTTTTGCCACACTTTTTCCTTCCCTACAGACTTCCCACCGAGGTGCCTCTCTTCGGCCACAGCACTCTGGGAATTGTTTCATTCAGTTTCAGAAATTTCTTTTCTGTGTCTTTACCCTCTCGCTTGAGGGTGTCAATGATGGCCTTCTGACAGCAGTCAGGTCGGCGTGTCTTACTCATGATTGCGGTTTTCGAGTAATTTGAACCAGGCTGGGAGTTTTCTTTAAAAGCCTCAGGAATCTTTTTTTGCAGGTGTTTAGAGTTAATTAGTTGATTCAGACATTTAAGTTAATGCTTAGAGAACCTTTTTCATGATATGCTAATTTTTTGAGATAAATTTGGTTTTCTATGAGCTGTATGCCAAAATCTCAGTATTTAAAAAATAAAAAACCTGAAATATTCAGTTGGTTGGCAATGAAACTAAATATTGAAATTTAAAATTTTTTATTACATTTGGAAAAAGAATTTTTACAATATGCTATTTTTTGAAAGGACCCTTCTTAATAAAATAAACTTGAAGTATACACTTTTTTGGGGGGGAGTTTTTCTAACCCATCAAACAAACCCGAACAAACTAATCAAGGTTTTAAAGGGTTTCTAGAACGGCAGGAGGTAGTTCAAGGCCCTTCCACGGAGATGCTTTCACGATATGCAAAATTTTTATATAGGGTTTTGTCCCCCGGGCCAGCGTTTTGGGAGAGACCATTTTTTTTTTTTAAAAAAAGGTCCCCCGGGGAAAATTTGAAAACCCCCGCCCTTCCATTTTATTTGTACAGCGAACCGATATTTTCTGAACTTTACGTCATCAGCCCTGTTCTCCCCTATCAGACACCCTAGTCCCAAAAACCCCAAAAACAGAACAAACATGCCAATTTTTTTTATTAACAACATTAACAAGTTAATAAAGATTGGTTTTCCCTGTTTGTTTTTATAACGTGTGCAAGGTTTATGGCAAAGCCAAGTCTTTCCCGTTTTTAGGGCAAAAAACAGTGCCACATGCTGGTCGGCAGTACAAAATCGTTTTGTGGTTTTGTGGACGCAGAATTTTCTGAGACGAGGGGAAAAAAAGATCCTAGGGAAAAACTCTGGCTTGGTGATTACCCCCTTTAAAAGGTTGGGGCGAGCTCGCAGGGTGCGGCTCTGTAGGACCGAAGTTCGCCCCCCGGGGGCAAATCTGATTTTTACATCTGCATGGAAACACTGAAACCTTAGCTGTAGAATGTGGTAGTCGTTTTCCCGTCGACGTGCAGATACATGAAAACCTGTCTCCACAAACGTGGCGCATGCAGTTCCCCAGGCACTTGCTTTTTTAACCTGCAGAAACCGGCAAAAGCGAGAAAACCTTGTCGGAAAGCACCCCATATCATGAACTATCTTTATTTAAAACAAAAAAAAAAAACGACAACTGAACAAAGGAAAGTAATGCACATTTTTTAAAAAACATTTGTTCTTTGCTTTGTTTTTTGTAAATAACAAAAAATATTTTTTTCAATATATTAAGTGCAAACACACACAAAACTCAAATATTTACGGAGGAAAGGGGGTACTAGCAGCCCAAATCACAGACCTTGCAGTCCGTAGATTTGATGTGCTGTGACATTTTTGGAGAGGTGCACGTTAAGGCCAATTATACTTCTGGCGTCGGGTGCGCGTAGAAGGTACGGCGTAGCATACGCATTGCGTGTCCATACTCGTACCCTCGCCGTACCCTGACGCGCACCTCCTCAAAATGTAACACGCGTGCGACGACGTGGACTGCAAAATCTGTGATTGGTCGGCTTGGTAGTACACGTTTCCCTACGCATTTCTGGAAGATCTTCCGCACTCTTTGGACCGCCCGCATTTTTAAATTCCCAAATTCAGTGAAGAGCCAACATGGAAATAGACCAAGTGACCGAGCGTAATTGAAGAAGGAGGGAAATACAGCCATCTGTATGATTCCGCTCTCTTTCAAATCGCCATTGTTTTAGAAGCCCGCGAGGATCGAGGAATGTAAACACAATGGAACCCGCTCGGTCAACTGCGTTTCGGCGGTGTAACTGCAGAGCAAAACAGACATACGCAGAAGTAAAATGCTCCCCGACGGCGTCGCCTACGTACGTAGCCTACGATGTACACTACGGCGTACACTCGAGCAGAAGTTTTAAATTGGCCTTTAGGTTACGAGCCCCCGCCTGCACACTACGCACAACCCAACAGTGTAGTTTTGATGCAGGAGTATAAATCGCCTTTAATGCGTGCATAAAAGAGCGTGATCGCGTGACAGCCCTCCCCCCTCTGAAATTTAAACACGGAGATGTTAGTCACACCGATACACGAAAATGCAGACGTCAGGTGGTAAGAATCGAAAACCAAACGGCGTTTAGACAACCGTCCCGTCCGATATAGGGCACCTGATAAAACCTAAAGATGTCTAGGGGAGGGGCTCTTACCGATAGGTATCAAGTGTTCTGCAAAGACGTTCAGTTACATCAACAGATTTTAAGATTTTACCATTTACATATCTTTGCAATCAAACATATTTTTAGATTAAAAAGTAGGCGTAAAAAAAAATTAATAAATGTTGTGCTAATTTAAATTTTTTTTAATTCACCGCAATCAGTTTAACATATCCTGTATGCACTGCTGTATAGACACCATACAGATAATGATATGTATGACACATCGATGTGTCATTTGCACAAAAACAGAATTATTTATTATAAATCATAGGAAACATAACACACCAAATTTTTATATAAGAGGTTTACTATATAAATTGCCTGGTCTAGTCTACCGATATAAAATAAGATGACCAAATTAAGTTAATAAAACACTGGTGGGTGGTACATAATGCAGAAATCTTCGGATATCATCTCTTGTAGCTGACAGTTGTTGAATCCGCTCTTATAAAAACAGGAGACCGTACATGAAGGTAACTTAACATATGGTTAGGTAATGTATTGACGTACTCTTATGACAAAATTATTTTGCGCTGAGTTCGTTTTAGCTTATTCTCCCTCATGTCATTCTCATCATATGGACTTACTTCTGTGGGGGAAATAATCGGGGTAGCTGGGATGACATAATATTATTTACAAACATTTCTGTATACAGTGAGAAAAAAAAAGCTATGGATTATAAAACAACGGAAGGTGAGTATATGATGACAGCTTTATTTTATTTTGGTGTGCAATAAATCTGTTTAGCTCTGTTACACTATGATCAGACCCACAGAAGAGGTTTTTAAATAAACACACAATCACAGTGACATAGGCCTATATGCGTAGTATATTACAGTAATGTAAGGGTTTAGATCTAACCTAGTGTGGAAGTGTAATTTGATACTCATTCTTGAAGCAGGTACTGCAGCGACTCTAGTGCATCAGACAGTGATTAAAATCTTACAATCGAAACAAAAAAAAAATACTGTTCATCCACTTACTGTGATTTTCTTCAGCCATGGGAGGAGGTAAGTGAAAAAAACTTTTGGGATAGACGCCTCTCACAAAATGGGACGAGCAACAATGGGTACTCACAACCCTCCTGGATGTTAAACATAAGTGGAACTCTATCAGTAAAAATAAGTTTTTATATGATATAACTTGGATATACGTAATTGTTGTTATCAGCAATTAAAAGTTATAGCAGGATTATTTTATATTAATCGTTCATTGATAATAGAGTCGTGTCAGGTAATGCATTCAGTCTATGATGGTAATACAAATCGGAAGCTTTTTAACGAGATAGTGTCCCCCAAACAATTAAAAATTATGTCATTAATGACTCACCCTACATTTGTCATTCTAAAACCCATAATCTTTCATTTCATATTCCGGGACCACAAATTAAGATAGTGTTTTGATGAGATCGGAGAGGCTTTCTGAGACCATCCATAGAACAGCAAGGTCACGTTCCCACGAATTCAGGTCCAGACAGGTCGTAAAGAACATCTTTAAAAAGGTTCATGTGACAATTCAGTGGTATTCAACATCCTACCATAAACTTTACAAGAAACACAAGACGAACTTACAGTAAAAATGAACTTTCCATTAAACAATTCTTCTCCCGCGAGTGTACCATCTACCACCATTATCGAGAGTAACACGCTCTCACGCGTTTTGTGGTACTCTTCATAATGGCAGGTAGAATTGGTAACTATTGATTAATGTTTAATGGTATTGGTTGAATAAACGTTGGTTTTATTTTTGTTTTTTGCAACACAAAAACGTACAAGTAAGTGAATTATCAATTAAGCACCCTGGAGATTTTCACCACCAAAAATACATAAGCTACATTGCCCATGCATAGAGTTCATTGAGACTGGTTAGGTTTTTTGGAATGTAAAAAAGAAGGTGGGTGGATTGATTTTAAATCATTCTAGGATGGTTGGTGTCCCAAACACTGCATAAGGACCACATTTACATGCAAATACCATGAATAAAGTGAATTTTTGCCATCTGATGTTCCCCCCCTTTAAAGGGTATAACGTTTCCCTAAAAAACTCCCAAAATAAAGTGCAAATGAGACAAACTTGACTAACCTGCGATAAAACTGAATTAAAAGGGGTCATATGTCCCCCCCCTTTGCTAAAAAAGAACATGTATTTTGTGTGTCTGGTGTAATGGCAATGTGCTTTATTGTGTTTCAAGGTTTCAAAAAACACATTATTTTCCACATAATGTGCATTATTGTTTCTCCTCTATGCCCGCCTTCATGACTACGTTCCTAGCCTCATCGTTTCTGAAAAAGTGAGGTGTACTATGATTGGCCAGCTATCCAGTGCGTTTGTGACTGGCCAAATGCATGAAGCCGTGTGACGGATATTTTGCGACCGGCCCTCTTAACACTGTGATGCCATGTGTCCTGGTGGCTGAGATGACGACACAAAACCATATAAAACCCATTACAAACGACCTGGGCATTTGTTGTTGCATCCAAGTGGGGACCATAATTACTGATTATAATGACTTTCTGGTCTGAATTATAATGATACTGTCCACCTTTTTTATGCGTGGCTTATGCGTTGGCGTAAAAAATTAAAACCAAGTTCGGCATTTGTGATCGGAGAAACAACAAACAACAAGCTCTACTAGTTACTTTACACTGCTCACAAACTTTCATTTTGAAATCATCCAGTGGCAAATCCTTTTACATATGAAAACTTACTTACAGACTGTGGGTGTCAGAAGCGCCAGACTGTCCTTGCAAAGTTGGAATTGCCCGACTTTTATAGCACCAGACACCGGCATTGTAGGCTACTCTCACAGGAAACAGTCCTTGTCCTCCGCAAAATGCACAGCATACTCTGAATATTTGGGTTTTTGAACTTTTCTGGAACGGTGTTGTAAAATACCACCTTAACCACTGTGTCCCCCTTTGGAAGGCCAAACAAAGTAGCTTTGGTTTCACAACGAAACACAGTGTCTCCACCAACATGCCACCAGCGGCAACATTGGAGAATAAAAGTTACACCTTCTTTCTTTGTGTGAACATTTGGGCAGCGTATATGCAAAATCTTCCCTCATCGTGACGTAGACATGTGGGGCAGTGATTAGAATGAGCCATTTTAGGAAGGAGTGGTGCAATCTTAACTTTTATAAAGAATATCTCCTTTAGATTTGAGACTTTAGTCTTTTGCAACTTTACAGATTTCTTTATGCACCAAGAGTAGTAAACACTTCAAAGTGTAAACAAAAAATTGAAATCGCATCATATGACCCCTTTAACATGAAAATTGTCATCTATTGTACAAACTACAGTCTGAATATTAGAGCAGGTCCTGTGCTGAATGAACGGAAGAACAATGTCAAGCAAAGAATTAATTAAAATACTAACAGATGTGTTTGGTTATTTTAAGCATCAACGTACAAATAACAATTAAACATTTGTGTCTACGTTTTAATCTAACATCATTTTTAGTGTTAATTTGCTAGAAGATAGTGTCAGCCCTTTGCCTTGAGGGAAATATCACCCATTGCCATGAATGAAGTGTGTGAAACTGTCTAAAGTGGCTCCATCTGCTGGTGATTTTAAAGAGCAGCTTCAGTTACACAGTATGTGTATATCGTGCTTTGTTCTGTATGTTTTTTCACCATGTGTTCAGACCAAACAGCAATGATGTTACAGACTTTTGATCTTGAAGCTAAAACATCATGGAGTTCAACCTGAACAGAATGAACGTCTCTGCCATAGATCCCCTGACGTTTGTGCTGCTCGACTGTCCCAGTGTGCTTTGGGCCTTTCATCAGGTAGGCATTCAGATATTTAAAAAACAGGCAATCAGCAATGGTGTGCATTGTGTGTTTGTGTTTCTCATCCATGTTTACATGTTATTTAACAACCAGAATAAAAAATTATTCAGACTTAGTCTTGACTTATTTGCTGATCATATGAGGGAGGCCAAAGAGATCTTCACCCCTGCAAACATGGTCCTTTGCGGGGCCCGGGAGCTTGGCTTTTTTGCGGGTGGGACAGTGGGCTAGGGCCCGCCCACACCAAACCTAAACAGGCCCCAGTGTGGGTTTGCCCCAGTGTGAGGCCAACAGCTTTGGGCTTACTGCAGGCTTCTCCGTGAGGGAGCCCCCACTATAGGACTGCCCACATAATCCAAAAATGGACCAGTGTGGACCAGACATGATCCTGTCTAATCATGAATTTTTGTGCGGGCAGTTTACTTCCGTTCATACCACTGGGGGTGCTAGGGTTTGTAAGATTTCCCAAAAGGGGTCCTATTATGCGCTTTTTATCAAGGGTCTTGATTTTGTTTTGGGGGGGGGTGTACTAGAACAGGCCATACTTGCCAACTTTGAGACCTCAGAATTAGGGAGATTATTCAAAAAGGTGGGGGGGAGAAAGAAGTCTGATCTACAAAAATTTGCAGGCAGCTTATTTCCCTTCCCCTTCGAGCTGTCCAGGATGAACGTGAATTATTTTTTTTCCATTCAGTTAGGCAATTTGCGGCATATTTCTCTTTTTATCGCCATGTCTTCTTCTTTCTTCCTTTTCCCCCTTCTTCTTCTGCTTTTTCTTTTTCCGTTTCTGAATTTGCCGCGCTTGACTTGAAACGGCGCCTCGGTCTGAAACGGCGCCCAGTGACGGATGAACTGGTGTAGCAATATTGTTTCGGGTAGGGTGTCCGTTGTAAATCGGGGAGAAGAAATTCGGGAGAAAGGTCGGCCCTGGAGATTTTCGGGAGGCCTTGGGGCTTTGAAATTCGGGAAGTCCTCACCGGAAAAAATCGGGAGGGTTGGCATGTGTGGAACAGGCTCGCGATACTAGGTCTTTGTCAAAAAAAAAAAACAATTTTTTTTTTTTACGTATTTTACATTATTACAACACCTCTCTCCCCAATCTGGCCATGAACGGCTGGAATAGTTCCTGCAGACAGCAAATGAAAGCCCACCTTCTGAAAAACAAAAATGCACTGTGATTGGTTAGCTTGGCCAGTCTGTGCTGTGATTGGTTAGCTGGGCCAGTGTGTGTTGTGATTGACAGCACTTTCGGGCGCCTGGTTGGGAAATGTCATGCCTCTTATCTTAGCCGTCTGCTGGTGAGCTTCAGTGTAAATATTGCATCAAAATCAATTTGACCCCACGATTTAATCCCGGATAATTGTAACACTCTAAGCTCGTCTGCCTTGGGAAAGCTAGCATGTCTCTGACCATAGTGGATAGCACCTCGATGCCCTTCTCTAGTGCAGCTCAACCAGGTCTCGTCCCATTTCGTCGATCTTTGTGACATCACAAATCCCGGAAAATATGCGTTGTGTCCAAACGAGTCATTCATTGTAATTTTTGAAAAGTGATTTCTGTTAAATAAAATAGCTCCATTTGAATTGGACTTTGAGCTTTGTAACTCTGTAGATCTTTTTTTAATGCTCAAACAGCAACCATTACAGACTAACTAAAGTTAAAAAAGAGGAAAAAAAAGCATAATAGCCATAGCCCTTTAAGTAAAGCATGTGTGTGGAGAGGAGTTAGCAATAGCAAGTAGTGATGTGAAAGTCCGGTCTTTTCTGCGAACCGCGGTTTTTTTTTTAGTTTACTCGCCAGACTGCGTATATATATATAGCTTCCAGGCCAGCCCATACCACCCTTATTCAGCCCCTTGGTTATCTGACATGTTCTACAGCGAAACATCGTTCTAAGCTTAGAGCTGCTGAAAGGGGGTGTTTGTGGCGCAAATCCAAAAATACTACTGACCTTAATGTGTGTATCAAAATCACTCCTCTCTTCCTTTTGTTCTGCTAATGTCTCCACTGCTTAAAAAAAGACATACTACCATAACAATATTAAACAATTCGTCTAAACTCTCGCATACTTTTTTAAACATTTTTCTCGCTCCTTTTGTCCTCCTCCTCCCCCTCCCTGCTTCATCTCTAATAGCTGACGACTTTGCCACGTTTTTCATTAATAAAATTAAAAACATCAGTGCACAATTTTCCACACCACAATCCATCAAGCACATCCTCACCAGAAAACATACACTCATTCACATCCTTCTCTTCACTCTCTGAGGCAGAAGTCTCCAAACTCATCCTTTCTAATCATCCTACTAACTTGTTCCGATTAATCCCTATTCCATCTCATCTCCTTCAAGCCATTTTCTCCTGCAGTTGTACCTGCACTCATTTCACATCATTAACACATCCCTTCATACAGTGTTTCCCCTCATCATTTAGACAGGCTCGTATAACTCCACTACTTAACAAAACCCACCCTCAACCCATCTCTTTTAGAGAACTACAGACCAGTTTTCCCTTCTTCCTTTTCATTGCCAAAAAACCCTTGAACGAGCTGTATTCAACCAAGTCTCTACCTTTCTCACACAGAAACAACCTCCTTGACAGCAACAAATCTGGCTTCAGAAGTGGGACATTCAACTGAGACTGCCTTGCTCTCAGTTGTTGAAGCCCTAAGACTGGCAAAGAGCGGAATCCAAATCTTCAGTACTTATCGTGCTGATCATGATCTATCTGCTGCTTTTGACATGGTTAACCACCAGATCCTCCTGTCAAACCTACTGACAAAAAGGGCATCTCAGGAACCACACTCCAGTGGGTTTGAGTCTTACCTGCAATCAGATTGGTCCTTCAAAGTATCTGGAGAGGTGAGGGTGTCCAAGTCGCAACATCTAACTACTGGCGTGCCTCAGGGCTCAGTGTATTGGAACCACTTCTCTTCTCTGTCTACATGGCATCATTAGGTTCTGTCATTCAGAAACATGGCTTTTCATACCATTGCTATGCTGATGACACTCAACTCTACCTCTCATTCCATCCCTGATGATCCATCGGTAGCTGCTCGCATCTCAGCTTGTCTAAACAGACATTTCTTGCTGGATGAAGGACCATCACCTTCAACTCAACCTTGCCAAGACAGAACTGCTTTGTGGTTCCAGCAAACCCATCGTTTCATCACAATTTTTACCATCAAGTTAGGCACATCAACCATAACTCCTTCAAAAACAGCCAGAAAACCCTGGAGTTATGATTGATGATGAGCTGGCAAACATTCTCAGACCCACATTGCGGACTAAAACTGTCCGGTCCTGCAGATTTGCTTTATTCAACATTAAGAAGATCAGGCCCTTTCTTTCAGAACATGCTGCACAACTCCTTGTTCAAGCTCTTGTTCTGTCCAGGCTGGACTATTGCAATGCTCTCTTGGCAGAAACCTTTACAATTAATCCAGAACGCGGCAGCAAGATTAATTTTTAATGAGCCGAAAAGAATGCACGTCACACCTCTGTTTATCAATTTGCACTGGCTACCACTAGCTGCTCGCATAAAATTCAAGGCATTGATGTTTGCCTATAAAAACCACCAGTGGCTCTGCACGCCTTTACCTAAATTCATTACTTCAGACTTATATGCCCTCTATAAGCTTACGTTCTTCAAGTGAACGTCGCGTGATTGTGCCATTCCAAAGAAGCACAAAGTCACTTTACATGGACTTTTAAATTAAATGTTCCCTCCTGGGGGGAATGGACCTGCCCAACTCAATCCGAGCAGCTGAGTCCTTAGCCATCTTCAAGAATCGGCTTAAAACAACATCTCTTCCATCTTTATTTGACCCTCTAACTTTTGCACTCACTATTCTAATTCTATATTTAAAAAAAAACAAAAAAAAAAACTAACTACCTTTTTAATCTTTTTGTATTCTATCTATTTTCTTTTCATTTATTCTTTTCATTTATTATACAATTATAAAAAAAAACATTTTATTCACAATAGAATATAGATAACATATCAATGTTGAAAGTGAGACATTTTGAAATGTCATGCCAAATATTGGCTCTTTTTGGATTTCATGAGAGCTACACATTACAAAAAAGTTGGGACAGGTAGCAATAAGAGGCCAGAAAAGTTAAATGTACATATAAGGAACAGCTTGAGGACCAATTTGCAACTTATTAGGTCAATGTGGCAACATGATTGGGTAAAAAAAGAGCCTCTCAGAGTGGCAGTATCTCTCAGAAGTCAAGATGGGCAGAGGTCACCAATTCCCCCCAATGCCGCGGCGAAAAATAGTGGAGCAATATCAGAAAAGTAGGTTTTCTCAGAGAAAAATTGCAAAACAGTTTGAAGTATCATCATCTACCGTGCATAATATCATCGAAAGATTCAGAGAATCTGGAACAATCTCTGTGCGTAAGGGTCAAGGCCGGGAGGGAAAACCATACTGGATGCCCGTTATCTTCAGCCCTTAGACCGCACTGCATCACATACAGGAATGCTACTGTAATGGAAATCACAACATGGGCTCAGGAATACTTCCAGAAAACATTATCGGTGAACACAATCCACCGTGCCATTCGCCGTTGCCAGCTAAAACTCTATAGGTCAAAAAAGAAGCCATATCTAAACATGATCCAGAAGTGCAGACATTTTTTTCTGGGCCAAGGCTCATTTGAAATAGATTGTGGCAAAGTTGAAAACTGTTCTGTGGTCAGACGAATCAAAATTCAAAAAGTTATTTTTGGAAAACTGGGACGCCATGTCATCTGGACTAAAGAGGACAAGGACAAAACCCAAGTTGTTATCAGCGCACAGTTCAGAAGCCTGCATCTCTACTGGTATGGGGTTGCAATGAGTGTGTGTGGCATGGGTATAACCTTCAGCCTGACGTATGTTACTCTCCAGATCGAGCCCTTTCCAACAATATATTTGGTTTAGTCCTAATCCAGGACATCGTCTCTTTCAGGGGAAGACCTTGCACTTGTTTTCCAACCTGACAATGCCAGACCACATACCTGCATCAATTACAACATCATGGCTGCGTAGAAGAAGGATCTGGGTACTGAAATGGCCAGGCTGCAGTCCAGATCTTTCACCCATAGAAAACATTTGGTGCACCATAAAAAGGAAGATGCGACAAAGAAGGACTTAAGACAGTTGAGCAACTAGAAGCCTGTATTTAGACAAGAATGGGACAAACATTCCTGTTCCTAAACTTGAGCAACTTGTCTCCGCAGTCCCCAGACGTTTGCAGACTGTTATAAAAAAGAGGAGGGGATGCCACACAGTGGTAAAACATGGCCTTGTTCCAACTTTTTTGAGATATGTTGATGCCATGAAATTGAAAATCAAACTTATTTTTCCTTTCCTTTAAATTATACATTTTTCTCAGTTTAAAACATTTGATATGTCACCCACCTAATGTTGTATTCTGAATAGTAAAATATTGAAATTTGAAACTTCCACATCACTGCATTCTGTTTTTTATTCACAATTTGTACAGTGTCCCAACTTTTTTGAAACAGGGTTTGTAATAAAAATTTTGTAATTTGCGCATTAAGCCCCCGATATACTTCAAAACGAAATCGAAGAACGATTTGAAACAAAGTTTGTTTTCGAGTTCGTTTCGGCAGTTTGAAAACAGCTGACCAAAGCAAACTTTCTGGGGTAGTTTTGTTTCGGCTCCTAAACACCTTTGAGTTTTCCATTGTTCCGTGGCGGTTAAGTAATCGGTGGGTGTGTTCTGAAACTCCACGTTTCTTTGACGTTGCATTTTTTTTCCCCAGTTCGTTTCTCAATTCAACAGCAGGTCGGGCAAGAGAGAACAATGTTTCCGGCCTAGTCACTAGCAACATGAATACACTAGAGTGTCAAATAGCTGAGCTGGCACAAATATATCTGCACCTGTATGATCGCTCGCGGAGAGACTTTAAAGATTCAGAGAAAGCATTAATTCCTAGAAAGAAATTGCAACGGAGCTTGGTGTCGATGACCCGGAATTATGCAAAAAGCAAGCACACGCAGAAAAAACATCCGAGACAAGTTTTCCAAAAACCATGAAAAGAATGAAAGGAAAGAGAAAAGATATAAGATAGCAAGTACCAAATACATGTTTCACCAAAAATAAATGTTACACCATACTGCTGCTGCTGGTCTTTGTTTTTTTTTTTTGGGGGGGGGGGGGGGGGGGGGGTGAAAAAGAAGCCATGTAAACACCATATTTATTTTGATGTGATTTAAAAATCTGTGAGGGACAGATACAGTACTGTGAGGGTACAAATGTCATGATCAATAGGTACAAAACAGTATGAACCGCAGAAGCACAGCTTTTGTTTTCTTTTGTATCACTGTTAAATAAGGCAACTCTCCAAATCTTTCTATGTTTTTTTTAGGTATTTCTGTTTATTTTCATATTTTCTTCTTACCATATACAAAAAAAAGAACAATGAGAACTTTTAAAAAAAAAAACCTTTCAATCCATATTAATACATGTTATTGCTTGCCAATCACATCCAAAATAATCTTTAAGGGAAACACAATAATTTACAAAAGTATCCAGACGTTCCATCCAGTACATTATGCCGTCTTTCATATGGTTAACAGTGCCAAGAGTTTTTCACGCCAAAGAGTTACAGTAGGAGGGTGTTTCTTTATAATCCAAAACATGAAGTATTGGAAAGGCGGAGCAGCCATAAAGCATTATAGACGTTGTTGTCTTGTTTCCCGTACCACATTTGTTTCACAACCAAGGCTACACAATCTGGGATACAGTGGTGGTACTTTAATCCCCAAAAGATCTTTCAATTTCCTGAACAACCGAAGGACCAGAAGAGCCCCCACAAAACAATTAAAGGGAAGGGCCCATATTAAGTGGAAATAAGTTCCCAGTTTCCCTTTTTACAATTCAAACAAAAATTTTGTTAGTGTCATATTTACTTCGAGCTAAAGGGAAGTCGCATGCCAGGCTGTTCATAATTTTATATTGTACTTAATTTATGATTGTTTTAATTTGGTAATTTGCTATTGCAAGGATCTAATAATTCGGCTCCATAATCGGTTTTCTTCCCAGTATAACACCCCAAATGCAAGTTCCCACTTTTGTTTAATAATTTATGGAACCTTATATTGCTTTACTGTAAACTGGGTCATAAATATAGTGTAATTGTTTTACTTTTCAGTGCAGCTGCCTTTAATTAAAATACGATTCAAGCAAATTCGGTTTTTCCCCTCTTGTTTATACTATTCGATTAGAACTAAGGTAACTTCTCATTTGTAAAAATATCGAAAAGAAATGGACTGGGGAAATATTAAAACTCATACTGTAATTGTTGGAAATGACTTAAGAAACATCGTCTGCGTACACATCTCATATTCTTGTGATACCCAGGCTTCTCTCCAATCAGATAAAACCAGGCAGTGATTAAGGTATGGTATAAAATCGGGATTATTAGCAATAGGCGCCAACAATGAGGATTTGTCAGAGCCCAAAATAGTTACGAACACAGCAATGAGAGATTTACAGATATTTTTCAATATATAATTTTTCTTAATCTGGTATTAATTATTTTTGTGAAACATATAAACGGAAGGTGTTAGTAATGAACCCTATCCAGACCTATACATTACAAAATCTGGCAAGCAAAAAATTTGTTTTTTGAATCCACTCCTTTTTTTTTTTTTTTTTTTTTTTTTTTTTTTTTTTTTTAATTCCATTTTTTAAAATGTAAAATTTGGGATGCCAAAGTCATCCTTTTTTCATGTGGGTAGTTGAAGCGTTCGAAAATTTAATCGTGGCCTTTTGTTTATTCCACAAAAAAGGTACTCCTCCCGTGATGTCGGTTGATTTTTGTAATATTTGGATGGGAATCTAAATTGGCAGCAGTTGGATATAATAACAACAGGGGAGGGAAAGACATTTCATCTTGGATATGGCTATGCGGTCCAATAAAGATACATGAGAAGATGAGTCTATATTAGAAGGTCAGTTTGTATTTAGCTTATTACCGTAATAAAAGATTATGTGTTATCAGATTTGAAAGATATGCCACTTAAAATATATACCAAGAGATTTAAAATCCTTTTGTGGTCACTTTAAAAGGTTGATAGCTTACTGAGCTTCTTCTATAGCCAGGGGGAAAGCGTGGAACAAGCCTAAGGATTTTCGTAGTGGATTGTATATCCTGAACACTTACTGAAGTTTCAATCAATTTTATTAGTAAAGAGGATAGATTTGGTAGGATTCTTCAACAAAATCATAGAAGTACATTCATCGGCATTAAGTGATATCTCTGTGGGAAATGCTCTCTTGTTTCAATGCCCTCTATCTCATCACTCATTCGTATGTGATACCACCCATGGCTCAATAACCAATGTTAAAACGAGAGGGGACAACAAAGGGATCCTGTTGTGTTCCTTTCTCAACACGAGAAAGCCTATGATGTAGACTTCCATTAATCAAACGAGCTGCCTGAGGCATTTGGATACAATGAATTGAATCAAGTTAATGAAACCGTTCATTTAATGGAACATTCTTGTAAACACTCATAAATAAATACGTCCATGCAAACGCTATCAAAAGATTTTTCTGGTCCAAGCTATTGTACCACTGCCTTTTCTTGTTTATATGCTACATACTGTTAATATCCCAAGCAGTCGTCTTACATTGGCGCTGAGACTGTTGCATCAGCTAATGAAGCCTGTTGATCGCTAGAGACTAAATTTATGTATTACAGTATTTAATCACATTGCCAAGACACTTGCTAAACTCTTTGAAATCTGTATTTTGAATTGAATACATGGTCTATATGATGCAGGATTTTCTGGCTCCTTGTGATCTTTTGGTATTAATGAAAATAATAGATTGCTGCAGTGTCTTTGGCAATTTCTTCTCATCATAAGCCATACTGAAAAACATTCTTGTAAGTAAAGGAGCTAAGAAATCCACAAAAAGGTTTTTGGAGACCCTGCAGCTGGAAAAACCCAGCTGGACCACATGCTTTTCCATACTTTAGAAAATTTATTGTCTTTTCACGTCATCGACTAGTATAATTTTAGCACCAAGTGGACAGATTATTCTGCAAATCAAGTTTAGGTTACTTAAAAGCTGTATGAAAAAACAAAGTCATATCCCTTTCACTATCTGTATTCTCAGATTTGTACAAATCTCCCAAAGAATCCTTTAAACATGTTTGGTATTTCCCGTGATGAATAAAACAATGTTGACCACTTTTCATCTCTTATTTTGGGATCTTACGGACTTAGTTTTTTTTTAATATTAATTAAGCTTGTTTAAATATTTTGCCAGATATAGGACTATAATACTGTTTATACCTTTTTAAAAAAATAATTCTCTTTCTGTTTTTTGCATTTACACTTAATGGAGTGCTTGTTTTAGCAGACATAACCTGATCAGATCTTTCAAAGGCAGAAAGACTGTTGCTTATGTTTAGTCTCAGCCTCTTGTAATTTTGAACTCTATATCTTTTTGTTCATAAATAATTTTCATTTTCTTAGCAAACACATTCTCTTAGGAAATCATCAAGGCAACTCAAAGAGTAGGCTTTTGTTGTTTCCCATACATTTGCCGGATCAGTATCATCGTTATTATTAAGTTCTAGAAAATGCATTAAATGTGTTTTAGTTGTGTGTACAAGAAAATTAAAATCAGCTTAATATCGATCTAATAGGGACTACACTGCCAGATATTTTTTATTCTGATATAAAACAAGTAAATGTAACCTCAAGTTTAATTGGGGCATGAACCAACACATGTAATATTTCCAATGGTGCTTTGTTTTATTAATTCCAATATTATTTTAGTAACCAGAAAAAAAAAATCACTTCTTGTATATGTTTAGTGAGGATTTGAAAAAAATTAAACAAGTTAGTCCTTTTCTCCAGGGTGCATATTGTCTCCATACGTCACCAAAATCAACCTCATTCAACCATGTGTTGCAGAGATCGCTGTATAGGAGTTGGTGTTGAAATAGGCATTGTTTATATTTTATTTATTTTTTTTATTTTGTATTTTTTTTTTGTTTTTTTTTTGTTTTTTTTTTTTTTTTAATATGGTGCGGCCATTGATCGAGTAACGTGCTGGGCGCTTTAAACAAACAAGATCTTGCGTCAAAGCAAACTGAACCAACAATTAATTAGGAAAACAGTGGTCACTAATGCAAAAATGACAGTTAAAGGCAGTTCCTCATTGAATTCAGGTGAGTCATCATGCAGATCAAGTTCAGTTTAAATAGTATCTGTGCAATAATTTGCAATAAACGTCAACGGACTCACTGTAAATTGAGTGTCCCCAAACTAAGCAACGCCAGAGGCGGACAGCGGCAAAGGAACCAAAAAAATCCATTCAGTGACAGAGTGGAGAAAAAAACCCTGGGAGAACCCAGGCTCCGTTGGCGGGGGCCCAGTTATCCTCTGACCAGACGAAAACCCAGCAGTTCAATTCCAGGCTGCAGCAAAAGCAGATTGTCTGCAGAAGAATAATCTGTTTCCTGGTGGTCTTGTCACGGTGGTCGTCTGAGGACAAGGTCTTTACAGGGACTCTGTATCTGGGGGCTCTAGTCCTGGGGTCTCCGCTGTCGTTCAGGGCTTGTAGAGGTCATTTTCAGGGTGAAGATCCACCATTTGTCATGGATACATACTGGATCTGGTGGCCTACTGGTGACCTCGGAATAAGAGAGAACAGACTAAATATGAGCGTAGATGCCATTCTTCTAACGATGTAGCAAGTACATCGGCCGTTGTTATGGGAAGTGTTCCCGGTTACGGTTTACCTAATTAATGCGCCCTAAAAAATCCTTTAAAGGATTTGAATATTAGCAAGTGTATATTAGTATGTTATTGTTGTAAGAAGGTTTAAAGAGAGGGGTCTTTAATCTAGATTTAAACTGCACGAACGAGTGTGTATGCCTCCAAGAACAACGTTTAGGTAGGTTATTCCAGAGTTTGGGCGATAAATAGGAGAAGGATCTGCCACCCGCAGTTGACTTTGATATTCTAGGTATTTATCAAAATTACCAGAGTTTTGAGAATGGATTGCGGGATAATGGAGGACTATAATTTTTACAGAAGCTCATTCAAATACTGAGGTGCTAAACCATTCAGGGCTTTTATAAGTAATAAGCAAGATTTTAAAATCTATACGATGTTTGATAGGGAGCCAGTGCAGTGTTGACAGGACACGGGCTAATATGGATCATACTTCCTGGTTTAGTAAGAACTCTAGCTGCTGCATTTTGGACTAACTGGAGTGTTGTTTACTAAGCGTGCAGAACAACCACCCAATAGAGCATTACAATAGTCTAACCTTGAGGTCATAAACGCATGGATGAACATTTATGCATTTGACACTGAGAGCATAGGCCGTAATTTAGATATATTTTTGAGATGGAAAAATGCAGTTTTACAAATGCTAGAAACGTGGCTTTCTAAGGAAAGGTTGCTATCAAAATAGCACCACCTAGGTTCCTAACTGAGGACGAAGAATTGACAGAGCATCCATCAAGGCTTAGACAGCGTTCTAGTCCATTTAACATTCAGAGCTTTTAGGCCCTATCATTAACACCTCTGTTTTTCAGAATTTTGCAGTAAGAAAGTACTTGTCATCCAGTTTTTTATGTCGACTATGCATTCCGTTAGATTTTTTCAAATTGGTATGTTTCGCCGGGCCACGAAGAAATATAGAGCTGAGGTATCATCAGCATAACAGTGGAAGCTAACACCGTGTTTCCTGATGATTATCTCCCACGGGGTAAACATGTAAAGCGTGAAGTAGTAACGGCCCTAGTACTGAGCCTTTCGGTACTCCATACTGCACTTGTGGATCGATATGATACCCTCTTCATTTCACTGCTACGAATTGATGGCGGTCATATCAAGTACGATTTAAACCCAGCTAATGCACTTCCATTAATGCCACCCCCCCCCAACAAGTGTTTTCTAGTCTATGCAAAAGAATAGTGTGGTCAATAGTGTCGAAAACAGCACTAAGATCCAATAGCACTAATAGAGAGCTCACAACCACGATCAGATCGTGAAAGAGCAGGTCATTTGTAACTCTAAGGAGAGCAGTCTCAGTACATATGATACGGTCTAAATCCTGACTGGAAATCCTCACAGGATGCCATTTTTCTCTAAGAAGGAATATAATTGTGAGGATACTACCTTTTCTAGTATCTTGGAAAGAAAAGGGGAGATTCGAGATCGGACTATAAGTAACTAGTTCTTTAGGGGTCAAGTTGTGGTTTTTTGATGAGAGGCTTAATAACAGCCAGTTTAATAAAAAACTAGTGATGGTGGGCCTTTTATTTAAAAATATTATTCATTACCACAGTTTCCAATCTCCACCAACAATCATATAAGGACAGTGCTACTTGAACAGTAAATCAGTCAGTTTAGTAAAGAATGTAGGATCGAGGGTCAGGGGCAGCATATACATTTAGGATAGTGACTTTCTCTCCATATAAAACCCTATGCAACAAAAACCTCTTTCATCAATTTCATCATAATTGATATTAATGGGCAATTTTTTATGCACCAGTATTGCCACCCCTCTGCTTTTACTATTAAATGTGGAAGAGTACATGTGTCCAACCCAGTCTTTTCTAAGTTTTTTATGTTCATTTTCGGTCAAATGTGTCTCCTGCAACATTGCAACTGAAACATTCTCCTTTCTCAGAAGTGTAAATTATCCTATTCCATTTTTGACTGGATTTTTACACCCTTTAATATTAAATGAACAAAAATTTACTGGTAAAGCCATTACATCATAGGCATAAAATATCTAATAATTTCCCCAATATGCAAGGTATTGTACATAACAATAATTATGGATCCCCTTTGGTATTTAACTAAAAAAACAAAACAAACAAAAGAATAAAAATAGAAAAAAAAGAAAAGAAAAAAATAACCCCAAAATATGGGCCAAAATACCATGACCACACAAGGCTGGTATTAGCCACATTTGAACCTTACCCAGAGTGGTCTTGTCTGCTTTAATAACAAAGATAAATAAAAAGAAAATCGGTCCTATATTTTTAGTTCATACACAGACATTCATGAAAAAATAAATATCTACAGAAGGCTGCTAGGCCTCTTTGAGCGACCATTAGAGATGCAATACATGTCAGAGTTATGAAGTCATGGGAGGAGGCGCTAGATTGTATCCAAGTCATTGAGAAATTTCTTCATGTCTGACGCAGTCTCGAAATGCTTTCGTACTCCCATGAAGTCTGTTTTTCAATAAGCGAATTTAAAGGGTATACAATAAATGAAATGCCAAACGAACAATAATAATAAACCTTTGTTTTTATCAAAAGAAAAAATCATGACACCACATGAATATAAAAAGGTGTAACAATTTATCCAGTTTAATATAATAAATGAAAACTAATAAATAAAGTGAATAAACTGACTCCAATTATTTTTTTTGCCACATCATCCTGAAGTTTTACAGACTATGGCCAGTTCACACTTCCCATAAAGGACTGATTATGGTTCTTTTGTATTGCAAACATGATACTTGACTCTGAACTGCTGCTAACCATTATTCTTTTGTCTATATATATTCTGACCATTGGTGCCCGTCGCACACCTAGATTGCCTACACCTATCATTTCATTGTTGTTGTGTTTAGGGGATACGTGCAAGAGTCACGAGGTCATGTTTTCATGAATCTACACCCCGCCTCCAGCACCCAGAAGTGTCGGGAATGTTCTAAAAAACAGTATACCGTAATTCCGCCTTTTCGAACTTCTTTTTGCTCCCAAATGAAGAACAAAAACTAACTTTGTTTGAAGTATACCAGGGCGTTTAGTTCCGCCAACTACTGGAGTTCTTAAAAGCTCAAGAATTCCAAAGTAAAGCTGTTATTTTGACTAGGGCATGCACGATTATGACAAAAAAGTCAAATTGTCGGATTATTCCCTTGAAATCGTAATTGCGATTATTATATTACAATAGCTCACAATTTACATTGAATGATGTTTATACTATTGTTTGATGCAACTGCATGCCGTTATTATTTATAAAGATATTTATTATTCCCTTGATATTGTAACTGCATGCCACAATTTTATATGGAAATAAACAAGCCTGAAACACTCTAAATGAAAACCTTTTAGTGCTTTTATATATAAAAAAAACTAAAAATATGAATGGTATTATAGTGTTATACTAAAACTAAAATTAAAACAATGGAAAATCCCCCTTAAAGAATAACATGTAGACCGAAAAAAAAGTTGGGATTTGAACGATTAATTGCCGCTTTGAACAATTACGTATTGTGGCATCCATTAATTGTTATCGCGATTAGAAATTTCGATTAATTGTGCAGCCCTAATTTTGACAAGGGAAAATACAACAAAGATATAATTTTCAAGTCGCAACTGTTTTTATTATTATTATTTTTTATTTTTTTTTATCTTTCTGTCTCTATGTGTGGTTTTTTGTGTGATGTTTGTTTCAGGATTCGTAGCGCCTTCACACTAGAGTTTACGGTAGGCCCCCTTTGCGTCATAATAGAGGTGCCATTGCACATACATTCATATAAACTGAAAAATATAACAGATCGCTTCGCTTGCGAGTGTTCGCGAGTGAATCTATCTGTGCCTAAACTGTCATTAGCAATTTTGACACATAGATTCATGCTTTACAGTCATAAATGCATTCAGTGTGAATTTGAAACATATTTTCCAAAAGAAAACCAATTAGAGCTTTATCAAAAAGTCAAAATAATCACTAAGTAAAGGTGTGGACAAATGTCTCTGACATTATGGCAAAAAAATTAATAAAAAAATCTTGTGTCCAGGGATTTTTTTTTTTTTTTGTTTTTGCCAGCATTGGTCAACAGAGCTCATTGCAGTGGTGCCTCAGGTGCTGAAATGGATTTGTTGCGCCAGTTTCACACGTACTCCATCTGCAGCGTGTATACAGTATGTGTATGCGGTGCAGAGAGCAGCATGAACTCATTTTGCTTTTGCACAGGACACATTTGCAGTCTGCTCCTGATCCATGGCTGTTTACCACAAACACAACATTTATCCTTATTTTGATTTCAAATCCAACATTGTTTCTGAAAATGCTTTTTCAGCATTGTGATTCTACTTTATCTCAGTCAGTATACAATCTTCATAGACATATTCACATTTAAACTCAATAAATATAACTTTGCTTTCCTACCTCATGAGTAGCATCTATTATTGGCTTGTTTATCTAAAAGTGCACTTTTCCTTGTTTTAAAATAGCCAAAAAAAACGTGTAGGACTGGTGAAACAGTAGAATTGATCATATGCAATTTTATTATGTAATTACTACATTTCCTTGTCAATCCATGTTAATTTTTAACATGGAAACATTCGCTGTCACTTAATTCAGTGTTTGCACTGCAGCACCGCAGAAAATAGGCCTCTGGTCTGCCTCTTATCAAACGCGTGGTGCTTGATCTGGCAGACAGATAGGGCCTTCCAATAACAACACACAGCAAGGTAATCTTTTCTCCAGCTTTACTCCCCCATCATGTCTGCTGGAATAACGTAAAACTGTAAACACACCCACAAAAAGCATACACCCGAAAGATAAGCATGTAATCATAAAGTGATCACATAAGACTATAATAACTCTTTACACACAGAGAATGACTAGCATCGCAATCATTAGAAATATATTGCAACAATTTGTACGAATAAAAGGCAATAAGATTAAACATCTGGCATATAAAGTAATAAAGAATTAACTAAACATGCTTGCATAGAATCACAATATAGAAATGTTTTTTCATACCGAATGTGCCTTCGGATCAACTTAAATCGGGGAATGATAGCAGTCCATAACCGCATGGAATTCTCTACTGCTGCTGGAGATCTGGCTCATAATTATGACGGTTGTCATATAACGACTCTACAACCTGGCATGGCAGTACCAAACTTTTGAACAGAGGAGGGCGCCTAACTATACTATCCTTAAAATAGACGGAAATATCAAATGTTCTTGTAGAACAGCACACTCCCCCCGTCTGGTATTCAGGGAATGCCAAACATAAACTCCAGTTTAACTGAATTTTCTATTCCGAGTCTTCCTGAAGGATAAGTACTATCTCCTTGATTGGTCTCAGGGAGCAAATTTAGGTCCTTTTCCAATGACCTTTTTAACTTGAATTTTACTTTCGAACTCTTTCCATCTTGACGGGATAATGAATAAGTTCTGTTAGATGCCCCAGGGCCAGGTCATTCCGTCTTGATTGGGAGTCTTTGAGCAGAACTATGCATCCTTTAGAAATGTTGGGTTGTTGCTGTTGCCATTTTCGTCTATGCTATTGTTGTTGCAAGGTACTGTTTACCGCCATCTGTCCCCAGAAGGTACTTGCTAGGGCTTTGCACCATACGCCACTGTTTGTACAGGTCAGGCTTTCCAAAGTCCCCAGGAGGAACTGAGCAAGTACCGGTCTTTTGGGTAAGTAGTGTGGCAGGTGTTAGGATGAAAGGATCTGCTGGATCAGTTGACACAGGAATCAATGGTCTGTTGTTTATAATGGCAGTGACTTCAGCCATAAAGGTGGTGAGTACTTCGCGCGTGAGTTTGGAGGATGTCATCTGAAGAAGCATAGAATCCAAGATCCTGCGTGTAAGCCCAATTATCCTTTCCCACGCACCGCGCCATGTTGCGACGAATGCAGAGGATTGAATGTCCATATACAGCCGTGATTGGAACAGAAATTGTTTTTTAAGCACCTTTTCAATCCACATTAGAAGGGAATTTTGCAAGTCTTTACAAGCTCCCAATGAAATTGGTGCCTCTATCGGAGCGAAATAATTGTTTCACAGGGGACCCCGGATAGCCAAAAAACCCTCCTTAAGTGCATTAATGATCAGCTGGAGGTATTTAGGGACTGATCACTTCTATATGAATGGCTCTGATATTTAGACATGTGAATAGCACTTGCCCATCTTTTGCTTTCTGCATGTCCCCTCTTGTCCTTATGAGCAGATACTGACAAGCGGGCCAAACACATCCGTCCCCACATGTGTGAAGGGAGGCTCTGTGCTGAGTTTTGTCAGCAGGCAGATCCGCCATTTTTTGCGTCTCACAGCCCCTCCTGAGTCTCCGGGCATACAACACAGGAATGGGATGAGACTGCTCACACGTCTTTTGCCTCCTATTATCCAATAGCCGGCACATCTAATGCTGCTCCCTCTGTAAAGTGGCGACCCTGATGTGTGTTTGCTCATGAAAAATGTCGAATTAGCAGTGCTGCTACATGACTTTTACCCGGTATATAAGAGGTCTCTTCTCTTCATAAGCTTAGATTCGCTTTAATCAGACGACCTCCCAACTCTCAGCAATCCACTTTGATCGATGCAAGGGTCTAATTTCCGAAGCATACTAGCTTTTGGAAGTGGTTTTGTTTTGTCTAGACACCGCATTTCATTTGCGTATGTATCCTGCTGTATCTCTCGTACAATAATCTCCTTACTCTGAAGTATTATGTCTGCACTCAGAGGAAATTTACAACAGTGCCATCCCTTGTATGTGGGAGGGTTGTCATTTTGATCTCGCTTGTAAGAGCGCACAATGTGAATCAGTTTGCCAATAGCTCTGATCAAACGATTCCAGTCAGAAAAGCATTCAATCGAATTTTGACAGCAATTTCTGCAGTGATGGTTTCCATTATGTTCACAGCTAACACCGCTGCACTAGAGTTCTAGACTAGGTATGGTGAGTTCTGGTTGTGGTGCTAACCTCGCTTTGCCAAGGATGAATCCTGTATGACTATTACCATATGCGTCAGTCATCTTAAGGTAAGCGACTGCTGCAATTACTCTCTCAGAAGCGTCAGAGAATACAGAGAGCTCTATGAACTTGGCACCTAACAAGGATGTAGGTCCATAGCTTCTTGGGACTTGAACATGTTGTTAATCCCTCAAGGGAATCTCTCTCCATATTCCCACTGCTCTCGCTTGTTCGCAGGTAAGGGTGCATCCCAATCAGTAGTATCCACAGTTAATTGCCTTAGCAGTATTTTGCCTTGAACTGTGATTGAAGCCACAAATCCTAGTGGGGTCGTTACAGCTGTTTATCACTGCTAGCATTCCACGCCTAGTGTAAGGCCTTCTTTCATTTTGAACATGGAAGTTGAAGCAGTCTGTGTCCAAAACTCCAAAGTAGGGCCCGAGACCTGCGCTGCATAGGAAGTGTGAACTGACACCTAAATCCAGTTCTTTCAATGAGTTGGCGTAATCCTGGGATGGGGAAGCTCTTATGACTTCCTTGCTGTTTGAAGCCAGCTTGTGTAAACTTCAAATTGGACCTGCCAGCATTTCCTGTGTCCTTTTTAGCAAGTTGATTGCCATCTCTGGGGAGGGTAAGGACTTCAAGTTCCATCATCCATAATAAAAGTCTTGCTCCATCAAAACATTTTAGAGCGTCTTGACCAAATTCTTTTCTCCTTCTTGAGCCTCGCGACGAAGACAGTAAATGGCCCACTGCCGGAAGAGGGACTGTTCCCAAATACGTGTACCTTCATACGGTATTCTGGGACCTCATTATTGGGTTATTTTTTACGAAACCACAGGAACCTGAGGTAGTTCCTGTCTGCAGTTTCGTCGAACTTTAAAGCAGTGGAAACAATTGTTGAATGTCTACCATTAAGGCAACATGCTCTTTGCGAAAACGCATGAGGACTCCGAGGAGATTGTTAGGTTGAGATCAGGACCCGACAAGAGAACCTGGTTGAGTGATATACCTTTGCACGGAGCACTCGAATCGAAGGCTACTCGGATCTGGGATGGCTTTTTAGGATGGAATACGCCAAATGAAGGTAAATACCAACACTGTTCATTGGGACTAATTACAGGGGCAATTTCCGTTAAGGCGTTCTACAGCTTGTGAACGATTTTTTGGGAGATATCGTCTTGGCTGCTTGAATGGAAGTGGAGCAACCCATGAAATTTTCTTCGTCTTTGTAACCTCTCTATCCATAATCTGCAGGAAAAGTTGGTCTTCGATAGAGAAAGCTCTTCCCTCATCATCTTTAGTTGTTTGGAATACGTCCCATTCTGTTAATTTTGGTGTGTTCTCCCTAATAAGAGATCTAATGCATGATACATACTAAGATCTCTCTTTCACATGATAATTGTTTGGACATGGTTGGAAGTATGTAGGCTGACCATTCTCCAGAATGCTGGTGCGGTAAGCTCCAACGAAGGTAGGTTTATGAACCTTCCCAAGGCACATATCCCCAACAACTACCCATCCTAAATCTAATTTCTGCGCAAAAGGGGCATCCGATGGACCATTCACTTGCTTGTGGGCTTTGTGAACTCTGATGATGTCCCTGCCTAACAGAAGAATAATAGGAGCATGATGATCAGGCTCTGGAATGTACTTCGCAATATTTTTTAAGTGTCTATGCTTACTAATCATTTCTGGAGTGGGAATTTCTGAGTGATTGTCTGGAATCTCATTGCACTCAAGAAGCACTGGTAAGGGTAAGACTATGCTTCCATCAAGGGATTCCACTTGAAAGCCTCATGCTAGCCTGCCTTCTGTTTCAACCCTGCCTGCACATGTTTTGAGAGTATAGGCTACATTGCACTCTGTAATACCAAACAGATTGAAGAATTCTGATCTTGCAAGCGATCTGTTGCTTTGATCGTCTAGTAGATCACATATGTTTTGACTGCTTTCTCTGGTTTGGTTTTCAGGAAATACTTTCCCAAGACATACCTTGGAGCATGAGCGTGGGAGTTGTTTGCCTCCACATACCTCTGTACAATCTGAGGAAACTTCCGATTCCACAGGTTCGTCCTCACTCACTTTGTGAACCTCCAATGTAGGGGTTTTTGGATCAATCGTCCATGGTGCGGGGCCTGGATGGAGTGCTGCTATGTGGGTAAGGCTGCCGCATTCTGAACACTTAATGACCTGATCACAGTTATTTGCCATGTGTAAAATCGAGCTGCAACATTTGAAGCATATACCTTGTTGTTTGAGCAATGATTTCCTCTCTTCCATAGATTTCATTCTGAATCCTCGACATCTGGACAGAGGGTGAGGCTTATTGTGCAAAAAGCACTGTTTTTGCTGGGTTTGCCTTGTTTTTGGGTTCACTAGTAGCTGATGGATTCTCAGAAGAGACTTGAGTCTTGTGTGTCGTGACAGCTCTAAGAAATGCAGGTTTGTTTGGTCTGCGAGATTCTTCCTGTTTCGTTGTAAGGGAGAAACTTGGATCATTGCGCATTTTAGCTTGCTGACGTACAAAATCTACTAGGAACTTGAAGGGTGGAAAAGAAACCCTGTAGTCCTCTTTATATTTAGATCCCACTGTGAGCCACTTTTCTTGTAAGCTGAATGGCAGTTTCTGTATTATCGGATTAACTCCTCGTGGTGTGTCCAGATAGGAAAGACCCATCAGATCGCCATCCTGCTTAGCTGCTTGGATCTCCATTAACAAATCTCCTAACTCTCGCAATCTATGATTATCTCTGTTCGCTATTCTTGCGAAATTTTCCAATCTTTTGAAGAGAGAATTCTCTATCATTTCCGGCGAGCCATATGTTTCGTAAAGTCTGTCCCAGACCAGACTGAGCCCTTGTAATGGATGATTAATGTGAACAGCTCTAATTCGTCTTGCATGCTCTGCTGACTCTCGCCCTAGCCATTTAACTAGCAAGTCCATCTCCTCGCTTGGTGAGAGGTTAAGGTCCTTAGTGGCATTTATGAAGGATGCCCTCCATGCTCTAAAGGTCTCTGGCTGATCATTAAACTGTGTAAGGCCAGTAGACACTAATTCACGTCTTGCGATAAAATTGACGACATCAGACATTTGATTATTTGCATACAGATTACCTAGATATGGTCCAGCTTGTGAGGGGGTAGCTGACTGAGTCTGAGGAATAGTCAAGTGTCACTCGCCTGTCTTGCGCGCCTTTCCTCACTGCCTTGAAACGCTGCAGATGGTGGGTGATAGATGTCTGGAGGTGACCGGGAGTATGCCTCATGCTGAACTGGGAGTGTAAAGCATACATCCGCGGATTGCGAAATGGCAGGGTACTGCACACTCTCTGCATCAACAGGCTGAGACCTGGGTGGTAAAGTGGCATAAAAATTACACTGACCTTCCTGCTGCGAATACGAATCAGTGGTCTGTGTTTGTTGCACTTGTTGCACTTCTGAAACGCTTATGCCTCTGTTGTCATAAAATGGCCCATGCAGCACTGGCATTTGTGAATCTACAACACTATCTGTATGTTCTGATATGTAGGCCTGTGTGCGATCAGTTGCGTCCTCTATAGGTAACTCTATTATACTTGATTTCCCTCTGCTTCCTAGCTCTGCAGCTGTTTCTAAGGCCTCTGCTTTCGCTTGTATGGCAGCAGCTCTCTTTTCCAGCCTTAAAGTCTCTAATGATGCTTCAAGCTGTGCTTGTTGTATTTTTCAGTTCACTTTCTTTCTTAGCAAATGCTATTTCCGCCTTAGATGCTTCCGCCTCTGCTCTCGCCATTGTGGTGGCTGTGGTAAAAGCAGCTGATGAACCACGTGAATGTCGAGACGAACATGATACATTTGAAGCCCTCTTCAGCGATCCAGACTTAGACATCATGGAGAGAAGATCAACTTGTAAGCTGGCTTGCTCCCCGCCGTAGAATCAGAACTGGAAGTTGCTCACTGAAGAAATTCGTTTTACTGTTCTGCCCTCTTATCAAATGCCCTGCTTGATCTGGCAGACAGATAACGCCTTCCAATCAAATAACAACAGAAGCAAGGAATCTTTTCTCCAGCTTTACTATCAGTCTTGGAATAACGTAAAACTGTAAACATACAAAAAAAAGCATACAGAAATATAAGCATGTAAATCAATAAAGTGATCACATAAGACATAATAAACTCTTTACACAGAGAATGACTAGTATCGCATCATTTATTAAAAATATATTGCACAATTTGTACGATAAAGGCAATAAGATTTACATCTGGCATATAAAGCATAAAGAATTAACTAAACATGCCTGCATAGAATCACAATATAGAAAAATGTTTTCATACCGAAATGTGCCTTCGGATCAATTTAAATCAGGGAATGATAGCAGTCATAACCGCATGGAATTCTCTCTACTGCTGCTGGAGATCTGGCTCATAATTATGACGTTGTCATATAACGACTCTACAACCTGGCATGCAGTACCCAACTTTGAACAGAGGAGGGCGCCTAACTAATAACCTTTAAATTAGACTAAATATCAAATGTTCTTGTAGAAACAGCACAGACTCCATGCGAAAAAAACAATCGCTACATGACTGCTCTCCCCTTGCACGCGGATTTCCTTTGCTCTGTACAAAAGTCAAGTCAAATCACCTTTATTTATATAGCGCTTTTAAACAAAAAAAAAAAAAGATTGCGTCAAAGCAACTGAAAACAACATTAATTAGGAAGAAAACAGTGTCAATAATGCAAAAATGACAGTTAAAGGCAGAGTTCATCATTTTTAAATTCAGTGATGTCATCATGCAGCTTAGTTCAGTTTAAATAGTATCTGTGCAAATTATTTGCAATCAAGTCAATGATATTGCTGGAAATGAATTGTCCCCAACTAAGTAAGCCAGAGGTGACAGCGGGGGCAAGGAACCAAAAACTCCATCGGTTGACAGTTTGGACAGGAATGGAGAAAAAACCTTGGGAGGGGAAACCAGGCCTTCAGTTGGGGGGCCAGTTTCTCCTCTGGCCAGACGAAACCAGCAGTTTCAATTCCAGGCTGCAGCAAAGTCAGATTGTGCAGAAAGGGAATTCATCTGTTTCCTGGGGTCCTTTGTCCCAGTGGTCATCTTAGCAACAAGGGTCATTTACCAGGGGGATCTGTCTCTGGGGGCTCTAGGTTGTCCTGGTCTCCGCTGTCTTTCAGGGCTGTAGAGGGTCATGTCGCTCAAAGATATCGCTTTGGCCTTAGTGTATCTTATGGTCACATTCTCGTCAGTCTTGGTTATTAGACAGAGGTAATTAGCATAATACTTTAGATGGCCGCTCCTATGCTTGCTCATTCTAAAAGTACTTTTATTTAGCCCCCATAGATTTTGTCACACAACTTGAATAAAGCAACATTATTTTCTAGTCAGAGGTCATGACCACTACTACTAGATATAAAGGCCAATTTATACTTCTGCGTCGGGTGCGCGTAGTAGGTACGGCGTAGCATACGCGTTGACGTTGTACCATACGTCATACCCTTCGCCGTACCCTGACGCGCACCTCCTCAAAAAAATGGTAACTACGCGTCGCGACGACGCGGACTGCAAGATCTGTGATTGGTCGGGGGGCTTGGTTTAGTATCACGTTTCACCCTCCTACGCATTTCCGGGAATGATCTTCTGCACTCACTGGACTGCCCGCCATTGTTTTAAATTCCGAAAATTCAGTGAAGAAGCCACCACATGGAAATGGACCAAGTGACCGTAAGCGATTAATTGAAGAAGGTGAGGAAATACAGCCATCTGGTATGACTCCTCTTCGGGGGAGATTACAAAGACTGCCAGACGGCAGCGAATTCGTGGACTGTAAACACAGTGGAACCCGCTCGCGTTTCAACTAGCGTTTCGGCGGTGTAAACTGCAGAGCAAAACAGACATACGCAGAAGTATAATGACTCTAAAAACAACAAACGGCGTCGCCTACGTGCGTAGTCTACGACGTACACTACGCGAAGCTGTACACTCTACGCGAGCAGATAGTAGAAATTGGCAACTTAAGGCAAACCACTTTCCCTGATAGTAGTTTTGGTATGGTCATTCCATTGGTTTTCCCCCATGTACACTTTTGCTAGAGTAAATATTACAATAACAGAGGTTAGGCTCACCTTATTTAGGTTGGTCCAAACAACATCCAAGTTGACCTAAACGAAAATTCACCTGTAAGCCCTTACAATCTAAGTACACTGTGAACTAATACCAAGTGCTTTGAAGCCGGATCTCTAAAGACTGCTTCTATCAGTTGGTGTGCCCTATGCTCCATCTCAACTGAATTAAACCCACGGTTACTAACCTGACACAGGAAATGCGCCGGTCGGTAACAAGGATACAGCGTAATCTACTAGAGTCAATAATTACAGAGGGAAAACAGAATAGAATCAATGTAACAATTTATTATCAGGTCAGGTATGTATTATGCAAATTACAAAAGCCAATTCAGAGATATCAAGTCAATACAAGACTTCAAATTCTCAAAGATGAATCTAAAAGTAAAAATATGCATGCCTGACCTTAGAAAATACATAGAAGATGAAGTGAAGAGAGACACATCACACTACGGGCTACGGGCTACATAATCACACTGATTCCTCTTGCAAACATTTCCTTAAGTACCTCATACCAAGACAAAACATCCCCTGAGATGGGGAGACAGGAACTAAACAATTGGAATTTGCATTAAAACTCAGGTCCCAGACCCTGGTTTTACAACCTCAGTGGAAAAAACAAAAGGTAATTTACATGGAAGACCCTGAAGGACAGTTTTTTGTAGTCCGTCACTGCAAGAACACAAGATCCAGGGGGGTCTGGTGTGGTTGGATCCACATCTAGGGGGGGGTGGAAATGGGTAGGTTTAAGGGGTGGAGATGGGTAGGTTTAGGGGGTGGAGATGGGTGGGGTTTAGAAATCAGGGGGGCGGAGGGGAGCGGGGCGAGACGGGTAGGTATACGTAAGGGTGGGAGGAGGTTGGATCTGGATCCAACCAGCCCCCTGGATCTTGTGTTCTGCAGTGAGGACCATCTCCTGAAAGAGGGCACTCCCACTTACAGTAAGCAAAATATCTAGATCTATATCTATAAAATATACAGGTATATATAGACAGGTGCAAAACAATGTAAGTGGGAACAGCTGAATACAATGAACAGTGATGAGTACCAACAAGACTTGTGGGAAATGTAGTTCTGAAGGTTGGGGTGGACGATAAGGGGAAGTCTGAGACCTCTAGTGGACACCCAGGGATACACAGGACCAGGGGACACTGTGACATTACCCCCCCTCTAAGGTGCCCCTCGGGCACCGCCTCGGGTCACGGGCATCAGGAGCGGCATTGGGGCACTGCCTCGGGAACGGCCTCGGGAACGCCCCTCGAACACCCGCCTCGGCCCCCGGAACAGCATCGGGCATGAGCTTCAAAGAACCAAAACTATCCAAGATCATGGCCAAATCATCAACAATCAGATCGAGCTAACTGAGTTAGTGGGACGTACAAAGAATGGGCCCCTGTTCCTGGAGATCTACCTTCCTACAAAGAGTTCAGTTCCCAACCCTGGATTAAACAAACCTGTCTGTAATTATCAAGTGCTCCTTCAGATCCTAATTAGTTGGTTCTGGTGTGTAGCTTTTGTTCAGGACCAGTGTTGGGCAACCCCTGTTGAAGATTAATAATGTGGGCTAAGTGAGGGTTGCCGTGCTGCAGGGGCCAGCACTAAAGGGCCAATGTTTTTGCCCAATAAGCCAAAAAAATCTCAGAGGCCCTGCGCTGGGCAACCTGCTTAAGCTTAGCCCTAAGAGGTCCCCTAAAGGGTCAGTGCAGGCTTGTTTGCAGGGCCCATCCCAGAACAATGGTAAGGAAAACAGGACATTCAGAAAGATCTGGGCCGGGTTTCCCGATAATGATTGATCTTAGCGGTTAAGAGCGTTTTGTACAAGTCATTTTTTTACAATCGTTTTGTTTTAAATGTTTCACGTGCGGTTTCCCAAACAAAAATGCACTTAGTCTTGGGACAACAATCGCACGTAGCTGTACTTTAAGGGACTACTTAGGAGTCCGCTATCCGTTTAACAAAGAGCTGAAATGTTCACCATTATAGAATTGGTTCATAATTTGTAGTACGGGCCTACTACACGCTCGTTTTTTTCGAGAAGTATTAAACCTAATGCTGGTGTTCTAGACAAACTCAGAATACAACAATAAGACAAACTATTAATACACAATTATATAAATACAATATTTATATATTATATTGTAATTTTTACATAATAATATACTTTTTATATAAATTATAAAAAAATATATACATATATTATAGTACTACAGTATATTAAAATAGAGATGTTATTTCTGGCTCCAAGACATTGCTGGTTTTTTTCGTGCACATCAGCAAGTTCATTGACAGACCCCCCCTGTCCTTCTTTGAAAAGCATATTTCCTACATTATTTATTTTATTTAGGTTTTATTTTTTGTATTTTTCAGTCATTTAATTTTAGATGTGTATTTCTATTTTTTCTGCCCTTTTTTAATTAGTTAATTTATATATTCATTGACAAAAAAAAGAGTTCATAAGTTTAAAACAAAAGTTACAATCAAAATAAAGTACAAATCAAATCCTTATATTATAATCACATTTGCAACTTGAATAAAGTTAAAGGGTGTAATCTGCCCATTGTCCTACAGGTGACCGCATAAATCTGTCTTCTTACGATTTTTGCACTTAGGGCTTTACAATTTTTACTCCCAGAGCACTCGTAGATCTATGATTGATACTACTTGATGACTAAAAACGTATTTTTGGGCCCGTTTTTACCAAGGGTTCCGATGTATTTGGGGGAAACATACCGTAATATTAAAGATCAGTCGTACGATCATTTTGTATGAACTCTTAGGCTTACGAAGCTTTTGGGAAAATCACAGCAAAGCCCGCGCAGAGTTAGTGCTTTATTCAGAGGGTCAGCCTCAATTCAGAGTCAGTTCACAATAATGGCTACAGTTTACATGCACAATTTTTGGTTCAGTCAGACTGAATTCATTCTGATTGAATGAATCGGAATGAAGTGTTTACAGTGAATGCATAAAAAACACCGTAATTTCCTCACCTGTTTGCACACCAACCATAAACCAGTTTCCTACACGGTTTGTTGTTTATTTGTTTTTAACAGCAGAATATAATATTTATCCACATTTATGCGGGCCCACCCCCCCCAAGTCATTTATTTATGACGAATAAATCTTTCTGTGAGTAAAACTGGCTGTGTTAAAGACTACAAACGTTATTATAATATCTTTAAATGATTTTTAAATGTGTATTATTTTAAATTATTGTCCCTGGATCAGTAGGATCCGGGCTCAATCTGATTGATTAAGGTGTTTACATTAAGGTTTTTCAGTCCGATTGAGCCGTCAATCTGATTTACAAATGAATTATTTGGTTGCATGTAAAACGTAGCCAATGTGTCGCTCCCGAAGTCCTGACATTAATGAAACCTTGTGTTGAAAAAAAATGACAAAACAACCCACAAAAAACAGCACAGAAAAACAGTAGAAGAGCTGAAGGAAATCTACCAACAGAATTCTCCTGTTGTGTTTCAGGAGGATTTCTGTAAGAGATACACAGGTAAACTAGTGACTTCAAGTGCTTACAATGCAGCTTACACACATCTAATAAAAACAGATTACAGTTCACGAGTAGTTGGACTCTAAATTACATCAAAACTTTAGAAAAGATTTTCAAATGTTGCACAGAAAATTTGAAAGACACCATAGCAACTCTGTAGCAATGACTATAGCAACCACTCTGAACTTTTCTTTAGTAACAACCCTGACAACCACTCTGAAAACTCCTTAGCAAGGCCCTGGCAATCCTCAGAACTCTACAGCTACACCCTGACAGCCACTCAGAAATCCTCCAGCAATGACTTGGCAACCATTTTTAGAACTGATTGAGTTTCTCCATGTCTGGAGAGTGTCCGCAACCGCAGATCATTTCATAAGCGCTACAGCTATAACACCAGCATTAAATACTTTTTAAAATAAGTTCAGCTCAAAACTCACTTTCAGTCAGCAGCGAGTTTTGAAATACACTTGATCTGATGTGGATTATAATCACCATACGAGGCAGAAATAATTAGAAGCGATGCAAAAGACTGCACAATTGCCATTAACGTTACCATAGTAAACATGATAAATGCCGACCATTTGAAGAGAAATCAGACGTCAGCTTTTATTCTCTATCACAATCGTTGTATTTATTTAGTAACATATTTTATCCGTCATAAGTCTTGTCTCGAGAGCTTTTATAAAAACATAGAAATTATAATTCTTTCTAAATGTGATATATAGGCTACCTTTGACTACAAATAGCCCTAAACAGAAACAGACTTGACTGCGACTGAAATAGCAGGCTATGTTCATAACGCTTTATTTCTGTGTGACTAATTTTCAATCCTGATAAATTAATTCATTATGCTCAATGTATCACTTATTATAATAAAACATTGATGCTTTTGGATTTAAATCTTTAACAAAGCATGCAAACAAACGGCCGCTTTTATCACGTTTGTTTTGTGATCGCGCTAGTTCCTGTGACTTATTTTTGATTGATAACTTTTCTTTGTTGGTAAAATGATGGGGTTGCGTGACGTTGTTCCTGAGAGGCATGTAAAGGGTGGGTTTTACTGAAGCGCACCGGAGCTTCTGGCCTGACAGTGGAAAAAGCGGCTAATCACTCAGAACTCCTTAGTAAATGACCTAACAGTCACTCAGAACTCCTTAGCAATGCTCCCTGACCACCACTTATAACTCCTTAACAATGCCTTAACAACCCATTCAGAACTCCTTAGCAATGACCAGACAATCACTCAGAACTTCTTAGCAACACCCTAATACCGATCAGAAACTCCTTAGCAATGCCCTGAAACAAATCAGAACTCCGCAGCAATGCCATGACAACCACTCAAAATCCCTTAGCTACACCCTGGACAACCACTAAGACCCCCATAGAAATGACATGATAATTACTCAGAACTCTTTAGTAATGACCTGACAGCTACTTAGAGCTCCTTAGCAATGCCCTGACAACCAACTCAGAACTCCTTAGTAATGACTTAACAGCCACATTTAGAACTCCTCAGCAATGACTTGACAACCACTCGGAACTCCACAGCAGGGCGGACTGGGATGCAATTTCAGGCCAGGAAATCTCACACTCATCCAGGCTACACAGAAAAAAAGGGGACAAAATTGTACCTTTTGTGTTACAAATGCTTGACACCATAGCAGTACACCATACATATTACCTTAAAAGGGTAAACTCCACCCCAAAATGAAAAATTTTAATTTGTCATTAATCACATTAAAACCTGTCGTTCCAAACCCGTAAAAAGCTTTGTTCTTCTTCAGAAACACAATTTAAGATATTTTGGATGAAAACCGGGAGGCTTGAGAAACAGCATAAGCTCTACTGTATCAGCCGCACCACAAAGGTAAGATTTTTATGTGTGTTTACGGCTTTGGTTTGAAAGAAAATAGCGCATCAGCGCAGCGCGGCTGACACAGAAGAGCGTACGCCGCCTTTGTTACTGTTCAGATTTGCCAAAAATGGCACTACGCTGATGTGGGGAGAGACAAGGGAGGGGAAATTGTTGAATAAAGTCGTTATTTGGTGTTTTCTTTTGTGTACAAAAAAAATATTCTCGTCGCTACATACGTTACGGGTTGAATCACTGATGGAAGATGGGACTATTCTGACGGTGCTTTTCATACTTTCCTGGACTTTGACAGTGTAACTTACTGGCAGTCTATGGGACAGTCTCAAGCATCCCAGTTGTTTCAACAAAGCTTTAACGGGTTTGGAACGACATGGGGTAAACTGATTAATGACAAAAATTTTCATTTTGGTGGGGTATCCCTTTAAGAGTAGTAGTAATCCATACACTTAAGGTACTAATTTGTAGGTCTACCTATTAGGGGTCAAAAGGGGTCAAAAAACAAGTATGTCTTTTTAAGAGTACTGCTACAGTGACAAGCTGTGTCGAAGATTTTTAATAATCAAAATATGAATTAATCAAGTATAATCAAGGTGAATCTAGCCATTTATATATCCAGTTATTATTCCTTTATAATCATATAGCCTGTTTGTAAAAAGAAAAAGCCCACTTGGCAGAAATGTACAGACCCTCATCTGGAGAAACATCTGGAAAAATACAAGTGGGCTTTGTTCTTTACCATTAACAAGTCTTGGGGTCCCCTTCTCTCTAGGGAGGAATCGAATTGTATGTATAAAGGAAAACTAAATGAAATGTATAGAACATGCCTTACCCTGTATAAACAAACAAACAAAACAAACTATATAAAAGGAGAAGTCGAATAACAATCTAGGGATCTTCTCTGCAGAGAACCTCAGCTTTATTCTCTTTGAAATAAAGTCTATTTTTTGGAAACAAAACCCCAAGACTGTGTGTGATTCTTCAGATCAGTGGCAGACGACACTTCATATTTGGCACCCCAGATGGGACTGGAAAGGAGCAGCAGAGTGAACGACCACTTTTGGGCTGACTGACGAGCAACACAAACAATGGTGGCCACCATAAAAAAGATACGCATTTTTGCTTATGTAATTAGATTGTGTTGTTTGTCGGTCGGTCCTGGGTGGTAAGGAACACTTAAAATCTTCTCTTCCAAATTTAGAAATAAATGATTAAATAAATAAATAAAAAAGGGGGTTTTGTTTCCAGAAGAAATAACTGCACGCACATATTTGGTTTACTGTTAGGAAGGCCTTGATAGGTGACCTAATTTGAAACTAGATAGTGTAGGCAGAAATATATTCCATGCAATGGTCTGTTTTTATTGTAGACTGGGCCTAAAAGGGACAGCAATAAACGTGAAGCAGATATAGTATAGAAAGCATGCGGAAAGTCCCACGGATACCACTTTGAGAAAGAAAAAGGTGTAAGGGAACTCAAAGGCTGCACGGGTGGGAATAAATCCTGCTGGCCGCTGATTTTTTACTGAGTTGAGGGCGATTAACAGTGAAAGAGTGAGAGCATAAATAAATTCCGTATTGGGTGGGTAAGAGCTGCGCACCCCTCCTGGCAGAGTTTGGACGCAGCTCTTGCCACACCCCAGAGGGGATGAATGAATGAAATAGCCCTATAAATAAAGGGACAAAGGATGAGTCGATGAGTCCTATAATTAAAGCGACAAAAGGATGAGAGAATGAGCCCTGTCTGAATGAAGGGACTAGAAGGAGTGAATGTGTTTAGGAAAATAGTATCAATAAAATTTGAATCAAGATCTTTTATAGGCTTTTGCATTTTGGATGTCTGTGTGAAAGAAAGGGAGAAAATATTCTGAGATCAGTGCAGTAGAAGTGAGAGCAAGGCATTAAGTTAAATTAAAAAATAATAATTATAAGTGTGGACAAGTGTGTGGATGAACTCCAACATTGCGGCAGCGCATGAACTTGCTGTGGCTCAGCACTCGACGTATCAGCACTTTTTGTATAGTTTGTATAGTTTATTGGGTAGTTTATTATTTATTGAGTGTCACACATGCAAAGATATACGTAAAAATACAGTCGTCATGAACTGTATAACATTGGATTAATAACCGAGGGCTGCATTTTCAACCAGGAAGATCCTAGACATAATATACCACCGGAGCTTGTCAGACCACCGGGGTCTCCGTGGATTACTCTTCCAGCCAGAAAGCAACAGAGGCGGCGGAGAGAGAGAAAGCAGAAGGGAGGCTGCAGAGCCGGGATACGAGCTAGGCTATGCAAAGCACTGCACAAGCCTCCACTGCAGAGCCTCTTTGTCACAAACGTAAGATCTCTTACCAATAAAATTGAGGAGCTGGAACTTATTACATCTACTCAGAAAACCATCCAGGACTGCTGTGTTATGGTAATCACTGAGACTTGGCTCAACCCAGCTATTCCAGCGGAGACTATTCGGCTTAGCAGGACGTACAGCACACTGGGCCGATAGGACCGCAGACTCCGGTAAGAACAGAGGAGGGGGGGGCTTTGTGTTTACACTAACAATAACTGGTGCACAAACGCTGTAATAACTGACACTCATTGCTCCCTGGACTTGGAGTTTTTATCAGTAAGATGTCGTCCCTTCTATCTGCCCCGAGAATTTACCATTGCGAGAATTATTGCTGTTTACATTCCTCCAAATGCTAACATCACAACAGCTTTGGGCCACTTGCTAACTGCCATTAGTAAACAACAGCAGGCTCATCCAGATGGAGGTTTTTGTAATAGCAGGTGATTTTAACAGAGCAAGTCTTAAGACTGTCCTACCAAAATTTCACCAGCATGTGCAGTGTCCAACTAGAGGAAAAAACACACTGGACCATGTCTACAGTAACATCAAGCATGAATATAAGGCATTACCTCTCCCCCATCTAGGACTGTCTGACCACATTTCATTGTTTCTTATTCCAGCATATAGACCAATTATCAAAACAGGGTGAAACCAACTATTTAAAAACAATACAAATGTGGCCAGAAGGTGCGTCTGACCGGCTGCGGGGACTGCTTCAATTGCCCTGACTGGATTGTATTTGTAGATGACAATATTGATACTTACACATTGTCTGTGCTGTTTTTATATAAAATGCTGCATTCATAATGTGACCACATAAAAAAGGCAGTCTGGACTCGTGACTCGACTTGGACTCGCGGACTGATGACTCGTACTTGGACTCGGACTCGAGGATATATAAATCGGACTTGAGCATTCATCACGTTGTTTTTGACTAAATATGTTATAAAAAAAAATTATATAAGGTGTTACACTTTTCCTGTTTCTTGCCCAAGACCGGCAGGGATCTATTTTTTCCCCTCACAGACACTGCTACCGCTCGCTCTCTTTGCTTGACAACACACTCACTGACGTCACTCACTTTACGCTCGTGCATGTCAGATCAGATTACATGATTTTTTTTGCCTGTTGCGATAGTCACTGTGTCAGATGGATGACGCAATTTTGACTCCTAAAATCCTGTGGTGTCGTGAACAAGAAACATGTCAGACTAACGTTACACGTTGTTTTCTGACCAGTCGCATGCCGTCACACACACACATTCACTTGAACACACAAACGCACTCACGCTAAATCACTCGGTCACTCACACACAAACGCGCTCTCTCTCTCTCTCTCACACACACACACACTCTCTCTCTCTCTCTCTCGGCATATCGTATTGATTTTTACGTTTTAAGTATCTTTAAAATACAGTGTCCTGTAAAATGCACGTTTCTTTTTTCGCTGAGTGTATTTCTGTAATACAGTGTTAAAGGATTAGTTCACACAAAAATGAAAATTTCCTAATCATTTACTCCTCCCAATGCCATCCAGGATATCCATGGCTTTTTTTTCTTCAGTGGAAAATAAATTGTTTTTTTTTTAAGGAAAACATTTCAGGATGTTTTCTTCATATAATGGACTTCAATGCCTACCAACTCAATACATTTTATCAGTTCTTTGAAGGTCCCAGAGTGGAGACATGTAGGCACTGGGAGCTCGAGACTCGACTCAGACTCGAACTCTGGGGACTCGAGACTCGACTCGGACTCGAACTCTGGTAATGGTGACTCGACTTGGACTCGACTCGGACTCTTCTTTGGTGACTCGGACTTGGACTCGGACTCGAGAATTGGGACTCGGGGATTGGATAGTAGTCTAGAGTTGGTGACTCGACTACAACACTGCAAAAAGGATTAGCATGTTTCCAAATAGCAAGCCATGGATGACTAAAAACGTTTAAATTCCCTGCTGAAGGCCCATTCTGGAAACATGCAGCAATACAGTGCAGCCAGGATAACCTGAAGAATGGTATTAAGGATGCTAAGGCAGCCTATAAGTGGAAGATCGAGAACCACTTCAGCAACTCGGACCCCCGTCAAGGCTCATTGCACTGACACCTGTAATCACGTAATGTCTGGAGTGGCTGGTCCTGCATTACATCAAGGCTGCTCTTCCACTTACTTTGGACCCTCACCAGTATGCATATAGGGCGAAAAGGTCGACAGATGATGCCATCTCCACTGCCCTCCACACTGTACTGTGCCACCTGGAACATCAAGGAACGTATACACGACTGCTGTTTGTGGACTACAGTTCTGTATTTAATACCATCTTACCTAGCAGACTGTTTTCCAAGATGTCTGACCTAGACATACAATACAACATCTGCCTGTGGATTAAAGACTCTTAACACAGCGGCCACAGTCGGTACGGATGGGCTCACATCACTCCTCAACTCTGACACTCAGCCCAGGAGTCCCACAAGGCTGTGTGCTGAGTCCATTTCTCTACTCTTTGTATAAAGAGTAGGAAAACGCTATACTCTGGAAACACTATAGGTCCATTAAAACACGCACCACAAGATTCATGAACAGTTTTTATCCAAAAGCTGTTACCCTACTGAACTCTGAGATGAAAAAAACACATTACACACATTCTTGATTTTCAAGAGCATTATTTCTATTTTTCCTTTGCTGTATACGTTGGAAAGTCTATAATTTCATTGTATGTCTCTTTACAGTGACAATAAAAGATGAATTGAATTTAATTGAAAAAAATAATAATTATTAAATGTGGACAAAATAATAAAGAGAAGAAAAGCTAAATAAAGAATTATATTTAGAAATTTTTACATACTGAGTAATTGTAAAATAGAGTTGAGACTATCAATTCATGCAAAAAAGTGTAAATGCATCAGATAGAATAAAAAGCTAAATTTTAAAGATGCATGTCACAGAATGAAGACTACAATTAAGAGAAATAGAATAAAATTGTTAAATTAAGTGGGAAAAATAAATAAATACAATAAAATAAATAGTAAATAATTTACTATATATTATATATATATATATATACACACAATGGAAAACTATAAAACGAAAATGGAAACTCTGATAAAAAAACTATAAAACTAAAAGCATCAGTAAGAAAAGAGAAAAAAGAGAAACAAAAAGGGAAAAAGAGAAAGAAGTGACAGCCATGTTTAAAAAGGAAGGGGAGAACATGTCAAAAAGTATAAAAAAAAGTCCAGAAAAATACTGGGGGAAGCAAAGAGACAGAGAAAAAGGGAAAGTTGTTTTCTGAGCCACCCTGTAATGCCACGCCAGCAGAGGGAGCCCTCGCCCGAGTACTGACTGTGTGCCGCTCCCTCTGCTTCACCTGTCATTTCCTGTTTGGTGGACATTTAAGCATGGCCTTAGCCACGGTTACTTCGCAAAGTATTGCCAGCCTGTCTTCCTTACCGAGCGTTATTCCCATTCCCATTGCCATTGTTGCCTTCTTGTGTATGATCTTTGCCTGGTTACCTGTTTTCTGCCTTTTGGATTGCCCACTGTTTTGTTGCCTGGATTGGACTGCGTATCTGTGTATGTACCCCTGCCTGCCTCATGTTTCTGATTCACTGTCTGCTGTTTTGGATTTGTTTGCTGTGGATTTCATTAAAACACTGCACATGGATTCTAACGCTGCCTCAGCGTCCTTACATAATACTTCGCCACCGAAGAATCCAGCAGAAGTTACGAATCTACAGGCAGCATTTGCTTATCAAAATGACGTTCTCAAAGAGTACCGTGATCAACTGGCTAAAGCTCAAGCGGCTAATGACTACCTCACTCAGTATCTACGATCGCTGCCACCACCTACGCCCAAGAAGGTAAACTTTGCACTTCCTGACAAATTCAACGGTTCTGCTGAGCAATGTAAAGGTTTCATTCGCCAAGTTGAGATCTTTTTCATGCATCAAGGAAGTAGCTTTGACTCTGATGATAAGAAGTGTGCTTTCCTCATGTCATTGCTAACAGGCAAAGCGATTGAGTGGGCCGCAACAGTTTGGGAAACTGACCGTCTGTTTCAAACATCCTCTCCATGTTTCGTAAAAACAACTCAAGAGATGTGTTTGAATACCCGGTAGGGGGTAAGGATGTTTCCACTCGTTTGATGCAACTAACTCAAGGCCGCAAATTTGCCGCTGAACATGCTATTGAGTTTAGACATGATTGCTGCTCAGAGTGGTTGGAATGACGTGTCACTCATGGCCATGTTTCATCGCAGTTTGAATATGGAGTTACAGGCAGAGCTCACTTGTAAGGAAGAGGATCATTCCTTTTCTGATTATGTCACATTAGCCATCAAGATTGATAATCTCATATGTTCTCACCGCCCTCAAAGCAAGTCAACAAGCGTCATGCATATCCCTCAAGTTACCCAGATGTCTGAATCAAGCCACACCAATGATCATGCTAGTCCCGAGCCCATGCAACTAGGAGTTACAAGGCTGTCATCTGAAGAGAGATCAAGATGAGTCGTTCAGAATTTATGTTTCTACTGCGGTAGTGCAGGCCACCGCAACGCAGTGTGTCCACTCAAGGCCCGGAGAGACTTCGCTGACAGCAGCCGGGTGAGTGTTGATCACATCTCCATTACCAATGCTAAATCTCTCACTACCATCGTCGAGATTACTACTGAAAATGACTTGTTTGAATTCACAGCGCTGATTGACTCTGGCTCAGCATCAAACCTCATTCATCAAAGACCTCGTTACAACATTTCAACATTCCCATACTACAATGTGATCCTCCTATCAAGGTGAACGCTGTGAACAACAAACCCATTGGAAGTGGCATAACTCAACAAACTCAACCCATGAAGATGCAAGTAGGCCTATTTTCACTGAGAAACCATCACATTCTATGTCACTGACTCTCCATGCCATGAAATCATCCTTGGATATCCCTGGTTATCTGTTCACGACCCAGTCACTTCTTGGCAGAGTGGTGAGATCAAACATTGGTCACAATTCTGTTTTTCTAAGTGTCTTAATAACGTCATTTCTAAGCCTTGTCTCATACCAGCATCGAAAAGTCCAGAGTGCAAGCCCGTCACCATACCATTCCATTATCAAGACCTTCAAGAAGTATTCAGCAAAACCAAAGCCACTGAACTGCCACCTCATTGTCCTTGAGATTGCGCCATTGATCTCTTACCAAACTCCATGCCACCCAAAAGTAAAGTCTATCCACTGTCACGTCCAGAAAGTCAAGCTATGGAAGCATACATCGAGGAAGCTCTCAGCTCTGGTTTCATCCGTTCATCCACTTCCCCAGCTGCAGCAGGATTTTTCTTCGTGGAGAAGGAGGATGGAGGACTACGCCCATGCATCGATTATCGAGGTTTGAACAATGTCACAGTCAAGTTTCGTTATCCACTATCACTAGTTCCTGCAGCAGCACTTGAAGCTAAGAGAAGCTAAGATTTACACCAAACTAGATTTGAGAAGTGCCTATAACCTCATTAGAATCAAGGAGGGTGATGAATGGAAGACTGCATTTCTGACCACTAGGGGGCACTATGAATACCAGGTTATGCCGTATGGGCTGGCCAATGCACCTGCGGTATTCCAGTCCTTCATTAACGAAATTCTCAGAGACGTCTTGAACAAATTTGTGGTGGCTTATATAGATGAGAGCTTGATTTATTCCAAGTCGGAAGAGGAACACAAGGGTCATGTCAGAACGGTACTTACCAGGCTGTTAGAGAATCATATCTATGTCAAGGCGGAGAAAATGTGAATTCCATGTGCAACGAACATCTTTCCTAGGCTACAACGTCAGCCATCAAGGTGTGGAGATAGACAAATCTAAGATCACGGCAGTCACTGAATGGCCACAACCCACAACAGTCAAGGAGCTTCAACGTTTTCTGGGATTTGCCAATTTCTACCGACGCTTTATAAGGAACTACAGCATCACAGCAGCACCTCTGACATCACTATTGAAGGGTAAACCATCAAAGTTGAAATGGACTGACCGAGCTATACAAGCATTCACAAACCTCAAGCACAGCTTTACCACTGAACCAATCCTAAAACACCCTGACCCCAACTTGCCATTCGTGCTGGAAGTTGATGCCTCCAACTGCGGAATAGGTGCAGTGCTCTCACAACGCCACGGACAACCAGGCAAGCTTTTTCCCTGTGCTTACTTTTCGAGAAAACTCACGGACGCTGAGCATAATTATGATGTCGGAAACAGTCACTTGGGACTTTGATGGATAAAATTCAGAGAGAGAACAACGCAACGAACCCGCACCTCAGGGTTGTCCCGCTAACAAACAATATGTTCCTTTCAGGCTTCGACTATGTGTCATGCAGTGGGATCCATACGTCACTTTGTTCCGGGCATCCAGGTATCTCTTGCACACTACATCTCACGCAAAATTCCTTCTGGTGGCCAGCTATGGTTAAAGATGTAACAAATTACGTCAAGTCATGTTTTGTGTGTGTGCACAGTCAAAAACCCCCAAAGAATTTCCATCTGGTCTGTTACAATCATTGCCCATACCCTCAGAGACCTTGGTCACACACCTGTCAGTAGGACTTTTGTCACTGATCTACCCCCATCTGACGGATTTACCACAATCCTAGTAATTATTGACTGCTTCTCCAAGCCTTGTAGACTCATACCTCTGAAAGGTCTTCCCACAGCTATGAATACTGCTCAAGCGATGTTCCACAACGTCTTCAGGATTTACGGTATCCCCGAAGACATTGTTTCAGACCGAGGAACCCAGTTCACGTCCCAGGTATGGAAAGGCATTCTGTAAAACAATTGGACATTAATGGAAGTTTAACTTCAGGTTACCCTCGCAATCGAATGGGCAAGTGGAGAGGCTGAATCAGGAGATTGGCGGATACCTCAGGTCATACTGTGGACGTGAACAGCATCGGTGATCAGAGTTCCTTCCATGGGCAGAGTACGCGCGCAAAACTCATTGAGGCATTCATCCACTGGTCTTTTTTTTACACCGTTCCAATGTGTGCTAGGATACCAACCCCCCATGTTCCCGTGGTCTGGAGAACCATCACTAGTACCTGCAGTCGACGACTGGATTTGCCGTAGCGAGAGGGTGTGGGACAGCGCTCATGTACGTCTGCAAAGAGCTGTCAGGAATCAGGAGATTCAAGCTAATCGACGACATCGCCCACATCCTCCCTACCAACCTGGACAAAGGGTCTGGCTATCCACACGGGGACCTGTGGATAGCCTGGTTACCCTGTTTTTCTGCCTTTTGGATTGCCCACTGTTTTGTTGCCTGGATTGGACTGCCTATCTGTGTATGTACCCCTGCCTGCCTCACGTATTTTTCTGATTCACTGTCTGATTCGTCTGCTGTTTTGTATTAGTTTGCTGTGGATTTCATTTAACACACTGCACATGGATTCTAACGCCGCCTCAGCGTCCTTACACACCCCCTATTTGCCCTCAGAGGGAAAGTTCCCAATTCTCAAGGGAACAGTGGAAGTAACAGGGGAACTTGGAAATGGAACTAGGGCAGGTAGAATTGAATGGAAAAAAAGGAACCAGTTATGAAAACAAAGAGGCAAGAGAAAAAGTAAAGTGAAGCATATTTACAGATGGATTGTTATAAACAGGCACACATAGCGTTAGAGAAAAAATTAAAACAAAACCAGGAAGATAAAACAAGATTTGAGTGTTAGAAAAAATTAGGAGAAAATATAGATAAATTGAAGCACAAGTAGTGGCTATGGAAGAAGAAATAAAAGAAAAAAAATTTAAGAATCAGCAAAAAAGATATAGGAGGTAAATAAATTAGAAAGAGGGATAAGTAAGTTGTTTGACAGTAATGAAGATGTGAATGAGGAAGAAGAGTTATTTGATAGTGGGAAAATGGGAACAGGGCAGAGAAAAGGGGAGAGTCAGACCCCTGGCTGCACAACTCCAAATCTTAATCAAGGGTGCGCAGGGCACTGAAGTATGTCCCCTGGGGCTCACAGGACCTCGAAGGGCTGGTCACTCACCTCCCAGATATTCATGAGGGGGCTGGAAAGTGGAACAGGGTGTTTGAGGAATAAACTATGGGCAAACTTTTGATTGTGGGAGACATTAAAGCTTTGCTGGCTTAAATTGTAAGAGGGGCAAAGATGGATGAAATCCTTCAAAACAACTGCTCTGGACAGAGCAGTGAACTCTCATAGAATGGATAGAATTGTTTTTGATGCATTCCATCCAGCAGTGTGGCAGGCACTGCGTGCGGAGTACCTGATCAGACTTGGACCTAAATCATTAAAGGGACAAGAGCTGGGGGACACAGAAAATCCAACCACATATGTCCAGAGACAGCTGAAAAGGTGGAAGCATGATTATGGGGGGAATAGAGAAGGAGACCTATTAATGGCAACACTGTTTAGAAATTCTGTGATTGATTGCTATGCCGCCAGCCATAAAGAGCAGGCTGGAGGATGTGTTCAGTTTTAAACTCTAAAACAGACAAAGAGTTTTGACCATGTGTCTCATGCAGTGGGAACAGTACAGAAAAAATGAACAAAAGCTCACAAAGCCAAGAGAAAGAGCTACAGCAAAAAATTTACTCAATTACAGTTTGAAGACCTAACAAAGAAAAAATAAGAAAAAGATCCAAGCTTCAATAAAGAAAGAAGAATTGACAGAATATAAATGACAATGATGTCTCCAGTAAGTGCTTCGCAACCAACAATTCAGACAAGCCCACTTTACGGCAATCCAGCTCCCAAACGCCCGCCCCATCCCCTGTACCCATAATTACTGTTTATACTCAACAGCCAGGACCAATGGAATGAAGAAAAAAAAACAATACAGACTACAGAGGCCAGAGAGGACGAGGCAAGCCTTAAACTGGTCCTCCAGGTGTGTGCTGGGCATGTGGACAGCCCGGACCTAATAAAAAAAGACTGTCCCACACCTATTATGGCAACAGAACCCTCAGGGAGGAAGGGGGGAGAGCTGGCAACAGCCTAAAAACCGAGCTACATTACAGGGGCCCAGTAAACCCTGGGGGAGGTCCCAAACCAGGCTATTAGGGGTGCCCAGAGAATCCTAAAGTGGGAGAGTCAGCTTTCCAATTTTAAAACAACTAAAGCTGATCAAGAGCCTGTTATGCAAATTAAAATAGAAGGAAAAAAACCACAACCCATGATGTTAGACACAGGTGCTGTCATACCTGTTTAAATTTAAAATATGCCTCCACATCTCCCTTTGTCAGGAAAATTTGCAAAGACAATAGGATTCTCAGGGGAAAAATGCAAATTGATTCTAATGACACCTCCAGTTGTGTTCTTTCTCCAGAAGGAACATATATTGACGCAATAGGAACAGAAAACACAAAATGGTAGTTTGCAGAGCCAAAAGCAGATGTCTATTGGATAGGACAGATAGAACAAGATGTAAGACAGACAGTCAATAAGTAGGGAAAGGTTATTGAAGCACAAATTCCTGAAGCACAGCTACCAAAATCAGAATTCATTGCACCAATGATATATGATCCAGAGAGACATGAAAAAAAAAATAGAACAAAAATGGCAAGAACGAAAACAAAAGGACAGCAAATTGAGATAGTCTACCGGTACATCATAATAGGTAAACAGGGAGCAGCTTTAATAATATAACCAGATGGTGAATTTGTTAAAAAATGGCGTCAGTGTAACTAATTTCATGGCACACATAGTTGCAGTAGTATATGTAAGAAAAAATTGGGAACCAAAAGAGATTCGGACCAATGATGAAAAAGGGCAGAAACAAAGCAAGTGGGAACCAACTGCAAACATCCCTTGATTGTTCATTCAGCTGACAAAAATTACATCAAAATTTTGTGTGCAACCAGTTTGCTGAGAATTGCTAAGGAGAGTAGTTCTCAGTCAAAATGAAACGTGACACGAGATGACTAAGTCAACATCTGAAGTCACTATAAACAAAAACTGAGACAGAGTTATTTAATGCTGTAAAATGGAGCGGTCAGGTAATGAGGTTATCCCCCCCCACCTGCAAACATAGTGGTCTCGCATTTTACATTGACACAGATATAGGATTAATTAAAATCAGCAAATCCAGTGAGAGTTCAACTTAAAACAGATGCCACGAGTCTGCCCCAAAAAAGCACAATACCACTCTCACACTGGATGCTGAAGCAGGAATTAAAAACACTTATTGAAGGGGTGGTAGTGAAGACAAGGAGTGCGGTATTAATAGAAACTACAAGTTACTGTGAACACTCACAATTATGCGTAATTAAATCAAAAACAAAAACAGATGGCGACTTGTCAAGTGATGTTTACGAACAATAAATGAAATAAACGCTGTAAACCTAATAAGTGTCACCTAACTCAAAATGGTTTTTGTAACAGATTACAACAAAAACATTAAGTGATGTTTTAAATGTTTTAAGTTTACAAAAAAAAAAAAATTACACTTCCAGTTGCCTTAAAATTAATCTCACAAGTTATCTTAGAAATAAATATGATATTTCTCAAAAACTATAGAAATTAGGGAGTAATTTCACTCACTAAAATTTTCATATTTTTTTAACTCATTACTATTGTGGGAAATACACTCAAATGTTTCACTATTTTCAATTCAGCTAATACCGTTAGAAAACTGATGAAAGTGACACCACAGTGGCCTATTTAAACCAACTTTTTTTATTTAAAACACCAATGCGCTTTTTAAACAGGCATGAATCAAAGGAAGCCCGCAGTCAAATAAAAGTGTGGTGATAAATTGTAGAACCAAAGAAAGAGAAACAGATCCCATAAAAAAACAAAATGTGGTTGTTTTTTAAAGTACACTAAGTGCTAATAATAAAACATTTCAAAATTAATATGTACTGGTTGTAGCATCTCAACTGGCAAACGATCAAGTTCAGTGCATCAAGGTATAGGCAATCAATGTAGTAAATCTGAGGTAGAAAGAAGAGGCAAAACAGTGTCAGATCTTAAATCTGAGGTAGAAATGCCAAACAGTATAAGATCTTAAATCTGAGGTAGAAGAATACTGAGGAAGTGTTCCTGTGTCTCAGGTGATAGAGCATTGCGTTAGCAGCGCAAAAAGGTTGTGGATTTTGATCGAGCCCAGAGGAACACATGTTAGGTAAAAAAATCAAGATGTATATCCTGAATGCCACTGTAAGTCGCTTTGGATAAAAGGGTATGCTAACTGCATAAAAGGTATCATGTTATGTAAAGATCCGAGGTGAAACAGTGTCAGATCTTAAATCTGAGGTTGAAGAGGCAAAAATATTACACTTTGTAAAGAGGGGAAAAAAAACTAAAATTTCCTCAATACTCAGAACTCAACAAATAATCCATTCTGAGTGATTCACCATTAAAACACAAATCATTCTTCAGCGTCAGTAGGACGCCCTTTCAGTGGTTTGTTGTCCTCAAGACAACATCACAACTTTTTGGATAAAATGTGAATGTAAGCTGAGATACTTTGGGTACTGTATGGTCTAGTCACAAAGAGCAGGAGAAATGAGTCAGCCAGAAGTTGTGGGACCACTCACAAGTATTTCATCCTCCACGGAGACGAAAAACACAGATGCGCTCTCGATAGGGCTAAAGAGGGGCCGCATCAATAGTGTAATCCGTGACGACTGTCAGGAGAGCCACTGGAGGTGTAACAGTGAGGGTCTGGACCATCTGCTGACTATACAACACAAATAATACAAGAATGAGTTCAGACCATCAAGGATAACGAAAGCATGCTAATGATTGTCTAGAAGACACTACTCTGTCACTTAGCCCCACCCCCCCCCCACTTTGGACATATGACTGAAACTAAAGCTACACAAGAGCAGCTGGTCCTGGGTTAGGGTTTCCCTCTGGAATGGATAAACCTGGTTTCCCTCATCTCAGAGTTCACTCATGACGTTTTCATTAACCTACTTGCTGGAATACCCCCTGGTTCTCCTAGAGTTTATTTGAGTGATGTCATATGTTTAAGCTGATTGAAAGCTAAGGCAAAGGGATTTGATAGTGAGGCCAGTACACTTACATTACAGGTCCTGAAGAAACTTGAAGGCATCTTTTACGCAGGTACACAGGAAGTGCACGAAGGACGGAGGGCCCGGTCTCATAGTACATTCACGTTGTTCCTAGATGGACAGAAAAAAATAGCCATACCACAATAGTCAATTACACAAATGCAGAGCAAATACTTTTCAACAGTGTTAAATAGCTCCATATTCTTATGTTGGTCATTGCTATAGATGGTAGATTCAGTTTTTTGGGGTCACCAGTTCTTCAGTAAAACATTTTTAAAATTAATAACTTTCTGTTGCAAATACTTTAACCTCAAAGGAAAAAATTTAAAATTGTAGTTTGTAGTTGTAGTTAAAATTGTAGTTAAAATTGTAAATCAAATTTCACATTAAACAGTAGTTACTTTTGGACGTTCTTCAAATTGAAGGCTGATAAAGTATCTTTTTAAGGTTCCTCTTTCTGATAGACGAGAAATACCTTGTCAAGCCGTCTATCTTGAGTGAGATGACAATGTTGTGTTCATGGGCATAATCGCTATAACCTCGGGGCACAATGTGAAGTCGAAGGCAATTCACATTATGGCTTATTACAGTTGTCCTGCAAACAATCTGTTTAATAATAATGTTTCTGAATCATGCAAAAGTAAAAATTCACCTGAAGGTCATAAATCCTCATGAGCTTGGCCTAGCTCCTCGTTTTCTTTGCCAGTCTTGGTGGCCTTGTCTGACTGCAAAACAAGGTGATGAGTTTAGGCGTGTGTCTGTCCAGCTCCTTGTAGAATTGATTGTGCAGGTTAACGTTGTTTATTCGGTGGGAACTCTGCAAACACCTGTACATGGGACAGAATTAAACAGAAATGCACAAAAGATGACATTAGGAACAGAATTGTGAAATGTATTTAAAAGAAGTTTTCTGTTGAACAGGTAGCAAAAACAAAGGGCAATTCTATTAGGGATGAGTCAGAACCAAGGTTCAAAATAGAAAGTTAACTTGTCATTCATTTAAAACAGGCTGTATAAGGTTATCTAAAGGAAATTAATATTTACTTTGTTTACTGTGAATGGCAAAAATACGTCACAGCCGTGATGTGTTTTCAACTTTTACATCTGCCATTTGCTTTTTGGTGAATTTTATTGAAAATTTAGATTTTTAAAACAACCATTTAAATATTGGAAAAAATCAATCATGCTTCAAAGTGGACATGCTAAAGAGTCATGTTGATTAATTGCTCTCAACAGGCCGAGAACAGTAAAATAATATATAAAGAAAGATTCTTTTTTTTTTTTTTTTTACCTGTGACTCCATAAGTAAGGGCTGGCCATCTATCCACGACATCTCTCACCCCGTGGAGCTACAAGAGCTCCAACGATTTCTTGGCGACGAAAGGGCATAGGTTGTGTTCATGAGCTTCCTTATGACTAATTGGTTTCTCTCAGTCTTTTTCGACTTCATGTATGATTTCTTTTCTCATTGTTTCCAGAGTGGCTGGGGGTTGATCCTTCGGTTTGTGGATGATTGTAGTTGACCTCAGCTTTTCGAGCTTCTTTATGTTTTGATGGGGGTGATCATTGTCGGGGTTGTTTCAGCTCCGCCTCCCTGTTTTGATGGCGACTTCGGCAACCCAGCTTGGGGCTTTTTTTTTACGGTAAGGACGCAACCTTGTACCCTATGTGACGTTTCCATCCCCAACTCCCCGTCTTCACCAGCCGTCATTCTGAGACATAGATGAGCTGTAATCAAAGCTTTAGCAGCCATTGCCAATTCCTTTTCATGTGGGTATGGTTTAAAACTGTAGATCGTTTCTGCCATTTTTTTTAAGGATTTCACTCTTCTGTGACCTCTTTAACTTCAGCAATTTTTCCTGATTCTTCATAAACATGATTTCCTTCTTCTAGTATACGCTCCATTTCATAATCAAAAAACCAGGAATAACAAAGCGATCAGGCCAACTCTTCTGGCGCTGTAACGCAGATACATGTGGGAGTATGTCTGTGTCAGTAGATGGCAGTAGATGAGGTGTCACCTTCAGGTCTGAAGACTCTCAATGTGCTCTTCTCTGGTAACTCCTGGATGTCCAAAAGAAGACAAAGATCACCTCAAAGTCCGGATCCTCATAGTGCAGGCTAAAGTCCACATCCAGCCTCGGCCTTGACACCTCTCTTGCATTTTTTCTTTCAGCTCCTCCATGACTTTGAAGGCCGCTCGAGGTAGAGTAGGTTTCAGGGGCAGTGTCGCAAGCAACATTACACACGCAGTACATGCTTCTGGGCACGGCAGCCATCTTTTGGTTCCTAAGACAAAAAACACGTTAAATTTTCATGGAGAGTGAAGGTGACGATACACAACATACACCTGTCCACATACTCACTTGTTCAACACAAATACTGGCTGACACCACTTGAACGAAGGGATGTATGGAAGGCCAGCTGCTGTAGTGGGGGCAGTTTATTTATGGGACCTACTGGTCTGACCACAGCTCCAAGAGAATGTTGCAGTCATCGGTTTACCTGCTTGAACCAATCTCAGTTCAAAATATGAAATGTTTGGGTGTCAGGAGCAATTGTCCATCAATTGTTGTAAGCGCAGAGAGGTGTTTTGTCAGTTTAGCTTCTGATGGGGTGTGAACAGCCCATATTGTTTGGGAAAAAGTTCGTAAGATCTCAGGTGTTCAATGTAGTGTGATGTCATGCTCTTAGGCAATCCTCCCTCTTGTCCCCAAAAACAAAAAAACATTCCTACATCTAATCAGTTCCATCAATGCAGAAACCTTTGATGTGCTGTAAAAATAACATTGCTTGCTGTTATTTGGTTCAATGTATGTCTTGGCAAAATTTGGAAGCAATGATACCCCTACAGAAAGAGGACATTGATGTCTGCTGGTGAGGTTTTAAAGAGACCTGAGGCACTGAGATGGTATGCAACAATGTATTGATGCCTGTCTGCAAGAGTTTTCAACACATTTTTAAAGTTTTGTGTGTCGTGTACAACTCTCTTGAAAAAGGGTGTTTACCCTTAAACCTCATTGTTCCACAAGTTAACAAGGGGCCCCAAAAATGGCCGTACAAAGGTCAGGATAGTGTTCATGCCAGGGATGCTTAGGACGGGAGTTTGAAATCTGGAAAAGGCTTTTCTTTCAGCATCTCTCTATGATTCTGTATCTTGGACTCTAAATACTGGATGGACTCCGTTCTGTGAATTCTGAGCACAGCGATAACTCTACTACCTCTTTAAGTCCCATTAGCACAGTCCATGCTCCATCCTCTTCAGGAACTGCATTCCCAATAATTAAAGGGAGCAGTCTAAGCAATGTGGCATTTTTCATGGCCATTACCACCAATGCTTTTCTTTACAACGAAGGTCTGTGGTATTTTATGAGGTTTGTCAAGCTTGTCTGTGTGCTGGTATGGAAACAATATTCTCTCGTTCAAATATTCAAGGGTAAAGTATTTGCGACGGATCATCTCACCGATACACAGGGCGAGCTCTACGGACACAATGCCCTCAAAAGATTGTGGAGGGCATCAGGTGGAAAGCGGCGGACAGTATGAAAAATGCTCTAGATGCTGGCTCAGGACACAATCTGCCTGAACACCATTCTGACTCGGACTATCCCCATGCATTACAGCGATGCACATCACTATTATGCTGAGACTGAACTCCCCCACTTGTAACTTCGTGAGTCTGAAGTTTAGCTTGTGTTGCTGTGCAGAATCTGCAAAAAATATTCTGCTCTAAAAGGACTTTGAAAAGCCTGCCAAATCATGGGCTGCAAGATTATCAGACATCACACACATGACCTTGAAGTACCCTTACCAAGGTTCAAGGATACAGAGGTCTCTCAACAAAGGACCATGTGCTATTTCATAGCCAAATTTCTTTATTTCATCCACTTTACATAAAAGCTGCAAGCTGTATCACATACAGGGGCTGATCGGTATTTACTGGGAAGATCAGCAAGCGTCCAGCATACTGAAAAGATTTTGTGTATTTTGCGTGATGTTCCAAGTAGATTGGCTATTTCGAAAATCATCAGTGTACAAAATAAGTGTTATCTTTAACTGATCTGAAGACAAGAATGTGTTCTCTTTGAAGTACAAAACCATCTTGGTGGCTTACATAATGGCTGTTTAGTGCCACTGAATTTTTGTTTCTTTAATTTTGTCCAGAATATCTGTATGATTGAAAAATTTTTGGATCATCTCAAGATGGTCAAGATACGTTATATTCCCTATATGGTCCAGAAAGAGAGGCTATGGACAAAATAAATTCGAGAGTCCCTTGATGCCGGTCTCATTGTTAAGAAGAAGGATGGCTCTCCTTGCGCCCTTGTATTGATTACAGAGGTCTGAATGACAGTTACCATTAAGAATAGGTACCCCCTGCCCTTAATGTCATGCTGCCTTTGAACTTTTGCAGGGAGCCAGGTCTTCAGTAAGTTGGACCTCCATAATGCTTATCATCTGGTTTGGATTCGAGAGGGGGATGAGTGGAAGACAGCATTCATCACTCCTTCGGGACATTATGAGTACCGGGTGCTATCCTTTGGCCTGACAAATGCCCCAGCATTCACGTGTTGAGAGACATGGTTAACAAGTTTGTCTTTGTGTACCTTGATGACATTCTCATTTTTTCTCCTTCACTTCAGGTACACACCCAACATGTGTGCCAGGTGCTACAACGGCTGCTGGGGAACCAGCTATATGTTAAAGCGGAGAAATGCGTTTTCCACTCCAAGTCAGTTCCTTTCCTGGGCTATATCATTTCGGCAGAGGGAATCAAAGCAGATCCCGCTAAAGGTAAGGGCCGTTAGCCGAGTGGCCACCTCCAGAGTCACGCAAGGTACTGCAGTGGTTTCTGAGATTTTCCAACTTATACAGGAGCTTCATCAGAAACTTGTAGTCAGGTTGCTGCAACCTTGACAGCTCTTACCTCCACTAGGGTACCATTTAGGTAGAATTTGAAAGCTCAGGAGGCCTTTAATGACCTTAAGTCCCAATTAATTTCTGCTCCTGTTCATTTCGTTTCCAGACCCTGAACGTCAGTTTATTGTGGGGGGATGCTTCCGAGATTGGAGTAGGTGCGGTCCTGTTCTCAGAGGTTCCCCAGAGGATGGGAAGGTACATCCCTGTGCCCTAACTACTCTCACCGCCTGAGCCCAGCAGACGCGGACGGAATTATGACGTAGGGAATCGGGAGCTGTTGGCGGTACAGGCTGGGCCTTGGGTGAGTGGCATCACTGGTTGGAGGGATCAGTACAGCCCTTCTTGGTTGGACAGACCATAAGAATTTGGAATACCGTCCTCTTCAGCCAAGAAGGGTGAGGCTTCATGCCAAGCCCAATGGGGCACTCTCTTTGGCCGGTTCAACTTCTCTCTCCTCGTATCGCCCGCGGCTCCAAAAATGTAAAGACCCGATGCCCTATCTCCCGTCCTTTTCAGGGATAAGAAGAGAACAGGTGCATCAATTAGAAACAGTGTTATTCCTGGACAGTGTTATTCCTGCTTCCTGCTTGCCGTGCTGCGGTTTGTGACATCGTAGCTCCGTGTAGTTTTGTTTTTTCCTGTAGAATCTTTATATTACTATCACTCTCTGTTGTTTAAAGTGATAAATATAACTTAATTCCCACCATATTTCTGATATTATCTCTCAATCTAATCTGATTAATTTGATCGTTCACTGTTTATTTTCAATCCGCGAGGTGCAGGGCACCTGCATCGCGTTAGCACTCGTTCGCTTGTCATTAGCATTTCCATTTGTGCCTATCGCTGGTTTTCTTTCCTCCTCTCCTCTCTCTCTCGTTACTCTCTCTCTCCGGTTTTTCACAAGTTCATCAAAACAACTGTGGTAAGAATCTTTCATCAAAGCACGGTGAGTAATGGCTTCTCCTGCTATTGTTATTTGCACTGCTTGCCACATGTATAGGTTTATCTATCTCTGTCGGTGATGAGGGATTCACATGTGATAAATGCAGGGAAAATAGTTAGGCTGACAGAGAAGATTTCAGAATGCAGAGACACGCATCCAAACTTTAATTGAGGACAGTAAGAATAGGAGGTGAGGGCTCTAGATACGGCTTTGGATGCGTCTAGCTAAGGGAGTCCTGTACATTGTTCTGGTTTCGGTACAGGGCCTTTGCCATGCAGGGCAACTGGGTGACTGTGAGGCGGCATAGTCCCGTGGGGTCTAAACACCACTGCTTCTGTTCCGATCAAAACATTAAACAGGTTCTCCCCATTCAGTGATGCACCCACTGAGGAAAACCTGATGAAAGTGCTCTAGTTATTGGCGATTCTATTGTACGGAATGTGAAAATAGAGAGACACCAGCCACCATAACTCCAATGTTTACCGGGAGCCAGAGCGCCATGACCTCGTAGCAAACTTTAAAAAGTGCTGGCTAATGCTAAACGTTAAATACAGTAAGATTGTTATTCACGCCGGTGCTAATGAGTGTTCGACTTCGCCAGTCGGAGATCACAAAAATAACATTAAAGAGGTGTGTGAACTTGCAAGCATGATTGTCAGACACTTGTAATGTAAAAGGACTCTGGTCCCCTCCCTGCTACCCGTGGTGATGAGATTACATAGCAGATTGTCATCACTCAATGGCTGGATGTCTAAGTGGTACCCACAGAATAACATAGGTTTCATAGACAATTGGACAAGCTTTTTGGGGCAGACCTGACCTGTTGAAAAGAGATGGTCTTCATCCCTCCTGGGGTGGGTGCCACTCTCTTCTTTCTAGAAATATGGCACATAGTCTTAGAGTTTGTACTTGACTAACTGGGGGCCCAGGTCAGGAAGCAGACAGACTGGCTAAACCGACCGTCTGCTAGCCGCCTCCAGTCACAGAAGTCAGTTAATTCTCAGCACATAGAGACTCTTTCACCTAGATATCACACTATAGAGACTGTACCGTGTCTGTTCCCGGGGCTAGAAAATACAAAAAATGTCCAAACCAATTTAAGAGTAACAATTTAATTGAGGTTCAACAAATAAAAAAACAGATGCAATACGGATAAACAAATGATAAAGCTTGGCTTATTGAATATCAGGTCCCTTTCTACGAAAGCACTTTTTGTAAATAATATGAGCACTGATCATAATCTAGATGCACTCTGTTTGACAGAAAACCTGGCTAACCACCTGATGATTACATTATTTTAAATGAGTCTACACCCCAAGATTACTGTTATAAACATGAAGCCACGTCCAAAAGGTAAAGGGGGAGGTGTTGCTTCAATTTATAACAATGTTTTCAGGATTTTCTCAGAGGGCAGGCTTCAAGTATAACTCGTTTGAAGTATTGGTGCTTAATATAAACATTATCCAGAGAAACAAATGTTATGACAAAATCCCCTGTGTTGTTTGACTGTACTGGCTACTGTATACAGGCCCCCCAGGGGCACCATTACAGACTTTATTAAAGAGTTTGCTGATTTTTACATCAGAGTTAGTGCTGGCTGGCAGATAAAGTTTTAATTGTTGGTGATTTTAATATCCATGTTGATAATGAAAAAGATGCATTGGGGATCAGCATTTATAGACATTCTGAACTCTATTGGGGTTAGCACAACACGTCTCAGGACCCTACCCATTGTCGAAAAACATACTCTAAGATTTAATACTATCACATTGGAATTGATGTTGATGGTGTTGAAATTATGGCAGCCAAGCGATGATATCTCAGATTATTATTTAGTTTTGTGCAAACTTCATATAGCTAAAACTGTAAATTCCATTTCTTGTTACAAGTATGGTAGAAACCATCACTTCTACCACAAAAAGACTGCTTTGTAAGTAATCTTCCTGATGTATCCCCCCAATTCCTTAGCATATCCAAAACCTCAGAACAACTTGATGATGTAACAGAAACTATGGACTCTCTCTTTCTAGCATTTTAAATACAGTTGCTCCTTTACACTTAAGGAAGGTTAAGGAAAACAGTATGTTAAAGTTGACTGATGAGCACACTCGCACCCTAAAGAGAGCAGCCCGGAAAATGGAGCGCAGCTGGAGGAAAACAAAAACTAGTAAGTATTTCGTATTGCTTGGAGGGGGAAAGTAACCTATCTTACAGAAAAGCATTAAAAACTGCTAAAATCTGATTACTTTTCGTCTCTTTTAGAAGAAAACAAACATAACCCCAGGTATTTATTCAATACAGTGGCTAAATAATTAACGAAAACATAAAGCATCAACAAGTGTTGACATTTCTCAACATCACAGCAGTAATGACTTTATGAACTACTTTACTTCTAAAGTCGATACTATTAGAGATAAAATTGTAACCATGCAGCCATCAGCTACAGTATCACATCAGACAGTGCACTATAGATCCGCTGAGGAACAGTTCCACTCATTCTCTACTATAGGAGAGGAAGAATTGTATAAACTTGTTAAATCCATCTAAACCAACAACATGTATTTTAGACCCTATTCCATCTAGTTTTCCTAAAAGAGGTGCTTCCAGAAGTCATAGATCCTCTTCTGACTATCTATTAATTCCTCATTGTTATTAGGTTATGTCCCAAAATCCTTGAAACGGCTGTTATTAAGCCTCTCATCAAAAAAACCCCCCACAACTTGACCCCAAAGAACTAGTTAATTATAGACCCGATTCTCGAATCTCCCTGTTTTTCTTTCTTTCAAAGATACTAGAAAAGGTAGTATCCTCACAATTATATTCCTTCTTAGAGAAAAATGGCATTCTGTGAGGATTTCCAGTCAGGATTTAGACCGTATCATAGTACTGAGACTGCTCTCCTTAGAGTTACAAATGACCTGCTCTTATCATCTGATCGTGGTTGTAATCTCTCTATTAGTGCTATTGGATCTTAGTGCTGCGTACGACACTATTGGACCACACTATTCTTTTGCATAGGCTAGAAACACTTTGTTGGCATTTAATGGAAGTGCATTAACATGGTTTAAAATCGTACTTATATGACCGCCATCAATTCGTAGCAGTGAATGAAGAGGTATCATGTCGTTCACAAGTGCAGTATGGAGTACCGCAAGCTCAGTACTAGGGCCGTTACTCTTCACGCTTTACATGTTACCCTTGGGAGATATCATCAGGAAACACAGTGTTAGCTTTCACTGTTATGCTGATGATACTCAGCTCTATATTTCATCGCGGCCTGGCGAAACATACCAATTGAAAAAAACTAACGGAATGCATAGTCGATATAAAAAACTGGATGACGAGTAATTTCTTACTGCTAATTTCTGAAAAACAGAGGTGCATAGTCGATATAAAAAACTGGATTCTGCATGTAATGACCTAGAACGCTGTCTAAAGTCTTGATGGCTGCTCTGTCAATTCTTCGTCATCAGTTAGGAACCTAGGTGTGCTATTTGATAGCAACCTTTCCTTAGAAAGCCACGGTTTCTAGCATTTGTAAAACTGCATTTTTCCATTCCAAAAAGATATCTAAATTCCGGCCGATGCTCTCAATGTCAAATGCAGAAATGTTAATCCATGCGTTTATGACCTCAAGGTTAGACTATTGTAAGCTCTATTGGGTGGTTGTTCTGCACGCTTAGTAAACAAACTCCAGTTAGTCCAAAATGCAGAAGCTAGAGTTCTTACTAGAACCAGGAGGTATGATCATATTAGCCCGGTCCTGTCAACACTGCACTGGCTCCCTATCAAACATCGTATAGATTTTAAAATCTTGCTTATTACTTATAAAGCCCTGAATGGTTTAGCACCTCAGTATTTGAACGAGCTCTTGTTACATTATAGTCCTCCACGTCCGCTCCGTTCTCAAAACTCTGGCAATTTGATAATACCTAGAATATCAAAGTCAACTGCGGGGCGGCAGATCATTCTCCTATTTAGCGCCCAAACTCTGGAATAACCTACCTAACATTGTTCGGGAGGCAGACACACTCTTGCAGTTTAAAGTCTAGATTAAAGACCCATCTCTTTAACCTGGCTTACACATAACATACTAATACACTTCTAATATCCAAAATCGTTAAAGGATTTTTAGGCTGCATTAATTAGGAAAACCGGAACCGGGAACACTTCCCATAACACCCGATGTACTTGCTACATCGTTAGAAGAATGGCATCTACACTGATATTAGTCTGTTTCTCTCTTATTCCGAGGGTCACCATGGCCACCAGATCCAGTCTGTATCCAAGTCAGATGGTCACTGCAGTCACCCGGATCCAGTATGTATCCAGCCCAGATGGAGGATTAGCACCTAGAAAGGACCTCTACAGCCCTGAAAGACAGCGGAGACCAGGACTAGAGCCCCAGAGACAGATCCCCTGTAAAGACCTCTGTCTCAGACGACCACTGGGACAAGACCACAGGAAACAGATGATTCTTTTGCACAACCTGACTTTGCTGCAGCCCTGGAATTGAACTGCTGGTTTTCGTCTGGTCAGAGGAGAACTGGCCCCCCAACTGAGCCTGGTTTCTCCCAAGGTTTTTTTCCCCTCCATTCTCTCACTGATGGAGTTTTGGTTCCTTGCCGCTGTCGCCTCTGGCTTTGCTTAGTTGGGGACACTTCATTTACAGCGATATCGTTGACTTGATTGCAAATTATTGCACAGATACCATTTAAACTGAACTGAGCTGCATGATGACATCACTGAATTCAATGATGAACTGCCTTTAATTGTCATTTTGTATTATTGACACACTGTTTTCCTAATTAATGTTGTTCAGATGACTTTGCTTTGACACGCAATCTTTTTTGTTTAAAGCGCTATATAAATAAAGATGACTTGACTTGACTTGACTAGAAACCATTATCCCTAACGAAATTGTGGTGGGGTCCCTCTCCTGGGATGTGGAGAGGAGAGTACGGGAGGCCATACGAGTGAGAGAGAGGTGCAAGGGGGTGCCCAGAGGGTAGACTTTTTTCGTGTCGGCTGTGCTGCGCCCTGAAGTCCTCCTGTGGGGGCATTCATCCAAGTTAGTCTGTCATCCTGGGTTTCGGAGATCACTGGCTGCCATCCGCCAGTGATTCTGGTGGCCATCCATGGCCCAGGATGTCAGGCAGTTTGTGTTTGCCTGCCCAGTTTGCGCCCAGAACAAGAGTTTCTAATCATCCTCCTGTTTGTCTGCTTCACCCCTTACCCATCCCCTCCTGCCCCAACACCGTTGTATTGACGGTGGTGGACCACTTCTCTAAGGCAGCCCATTTCATCCTCCTTCCCAAATTGCCTTCAGCTAAGGAGACAGTTCAAGTGGTGGTTGACCACATCTTCCGGATTTATGGCCTTCCGGTGGATGTGTTTTTCTGATAGGGGGCCACAGTTTGTCTCCCGGTTTTCAAGGAGTTCTGTTGACAGATCGGGGCCTCTACGAGTCTGTCATCAGGTTTTCACCCTCAGACCAATGGGCAGTCCGAGCGGGCAAACCAGGTTCTGGAACAAGCTCTCCGCTGCCTGACGTCCCATAATCCGAGTTATTGGAGCCCCAACAGTTATCCTGGATTGAATATGCCCATAACACCTTGCCAGTGGCTGCCACAGGTATGTCCCCATTCCAGTGCTCCATTGGTTTTCAACCGCCTATTTTCCCCTCACAGGAGCCCGATGCTGCTGTTCCGTTTGCCTTAGCCTTCGTCCGCAGGTGTCGCCGCACCTGGAGGAAGGCTGAGAAAACCTTGGCTCGGGTTTCCAGATTAACCAAAGCAGCAGCTGACCGTCACCGAATTCCTTCTCCCCGCTACGTATGTGGTCAGAAAGTATGGCTATCTACCAAGAACCTTCCTCTCCATGTGGCTTCTCGCAAGTTAGCCCCCAGGTTCATGGGGCCATATCAGATCACCAAGGTTTTGAGTCCGGTGGCGGTAAAGCTCAAGTTACCTCCCACACTTGGTCGGGTATACCCAGCCTTTCAGTGTTTCTCGGGTCAAGCCTGTGTTTCATTCTCACCTTAACTCATCTGCTACTAACCCTCCCCGTCTAGTGGATGGTTTCCCCAGCCTTGACTGTCAGAAGGTTGCTGGATGTCAGACGTGGAGGTCTGGGATTTCAGTATCTGGTGGACTGGTTGGGATATGGTCCGGATGAGAGGAGTTGGGTCCCGGCTCGGTATATTCTTGATCGGTCACTGATCGAAGGACTTCTACCGGCAGTGTGTGAGGTTCCTTCCCTGGAGCGCCAGGGGACCCTCCAGGGGAGGGGGGTAATGTCACGTCCCCCGGGCTGACCTGTCTGTTTTTTCTCTTATTGCGTGTGTGTGTGGTTGTTTACACTTACCATGTGCTTCTGTGTCATCGTGGTGCCCGTCTCCCTCTTGTTTCACTATTATCCTTATTTATTGGCCACAATCACCTGCTCTGCATTATGTTAATCACTCCTTCTCTATTAGTCTCCTCACGTGTGCTGTCTGTTGTCAGATCGTCGTGTTGTGCTCGTTGATGTCTTAGCTCTCCCGCCCCCACATCTCATGTTTTGCCTGCACAGAGATCGTGCCAGTTTTGTTTTCATCCTTTAGTTTTGTTTTTTCCCTCTTTCTCCCGGTTTCAGACAGAGCTAATTCTCCAGCCCTTTCCTTGCTCACAATCACAGATCGCTGTCACTGCTCTTCTTCGTCCTTGTTGCCAGTGCACCACCAGTTTATCTTGGCCTTGCTTTGGTGAATTTTCCTAGTGGAATTCGTCCAGGAGGCACTTATTGATCTGCTCTGGGCTGCCCTGTACCTGGATAGTTTTTTGTTTATTTTTTATTTTATTTTTTTCCCTTTTTGAAATTCAAGCCTGTTAAATAAACTTACCTTTTTGGGCACCTGCAACTGAGTCCAAGTCTCGTACTGACACGGGTATTTGAAGCTTTTGCAGAACACAACTTGCCACTTCCACTCCATTAAGCCAACTTCAGCCTGCAATTTAAATATTTTCAATTAAAGTCTAAACCATTTCAGGCCTAGTTTGCACTTTTGGCTATTCCAATTTTTTTTTTTAAGTTAAAATGTGTGTAAAATTTTGAACGAGGGGGGAAATGATTATGCCGACCAGTCGACAACACATCAGTAATTAAATTAAGTCTGTTCTGCTGCAAAAAATAATTGTGAATAATTCAGAGCAAAGAGAAACTTTGAATTAGCACTGGGAAGAAACTGGAATAATGCTGTGACTTGTTGACCAGTTGACAGTTGTGATGTCATAATAAAACAACTAAAATGGCAGTGGATTCAACAGGTAGTTGTGTTGCAACCTATCCTAGTTTGATCTCTTAATTGTTCTTCACTCTTTTGCTGTTCTGTAAATTCAGGAAGTAACCTCATAGTAATATGTCATAACTATGAGTTGTTGTTGTTGTTCATATAATGCTGTTTCTGTTGACTTTTTCCCAGAGTTTTTTTCATTTTTTCATTGTCCATGTCAAGTGTTCTGTAGTTCTCTGTAACTTTCCTTTCAGTCTCATTTTGTCTTCTGCTGTAGGTGAACATAGCCATGGGAAAAGACAAAGGAACAGAACAAATAAGGAAAGTGTCTAAAGTGTTCATCAACCCATGGTACAACCACTCCAGCACTGACAGTGACATTGCATTGCTGCGTCTGCTCAGCCCCATCACACTCGACCCCTTTGCTATTCCTGTAAAGCCTTCCTCCTGCTAATGGCACATTTGGATGCACCATAGGAGCCATTCGCATGTCCACATTCAGCGAATGGGGTCGCCTTGCACAACCCGGTCTGCCATCTCTGGGTCTTCAGAGGCTGGCTGGAGGTGCCGTGGGTCTCTTTAGATGAGTGTAGGACAAAGTTGGGTCTTTAAGAAGAAAATTAAATACCCACCAGATGAAGTACTTCTTACAAGATCCTAGAACAATATGGACAAAACAATAAGATTTAATCAGTCAAAATTAAAGTGATTATTAAAGTATTTAAGAATGCCAGACAGTGATAGAGGCCACCATAGGCCAGGTAGTCATAGAGGCCAAGAAAGGCTGGATATTGATAGAGACCACTATTAGCCAGATAGAGCCCACGACAGGCCCAGACAGTGATAGAGACTAAGAAAGGCCAGATATTGATAGAGACCACGATTGGCCAGATAGAACCACGATAGGCTGGATAGAGGCCATGATAGGCCAGACAGTGATAGAGGCAGGATAGGCCATACTGAGAGTTAGCCACGATTAGTCTCGTGTAGCCAGACTGAAGGTCTGGAATTCATGGCAGCTTTCATTCGACAAGGCCCGCCCGTGAGGACACGTTTGACCAAACATTTTCAAACAACCAATGAAATCACGGTTTGTTTTGTTTATAGTCACGTTTCGAGGCATGGAAATGTCACCACAATAACACATACTGGTGTGTAAAACTCTTTGTGACATTAAAGATTCTATGCCGTGAACTTTAAATAATTTCACATACTTTTAAAAATCCAGCGTTTAACATGGGGGCCTTCTTTTGTAGGGGGGTTTGGCACCACGGTAATCTTTGTTTCCAGCGGAACATTAAAGAACCTGACACACGTCTCGCAGAACACCTGTAGAATTTAACCAATCCGATGATGACTTCAACACTCCTGAAGTGTTTTCACTTTTGTGTCCAATATGCATCAGATGTTTAGCCATCGGTCCATGGGCGTGACATCTGAGGCTGAGACTAGATGTTTAGCCATCGGTCCATGGGCGTGACATCTGAGGCTGAGACTAAGTTAAGACCTACCTGCTAAAAAAAAAAGCCTAGCGTAGGCCACGGCTGGGGGCCACCCAAATGGGCCATAGTGAGAAAGCCAAGAGGCCGTAGAATGAAATGCCTCATTATGCACAGAGAGGAAGGCCATATAATTAGACCATGGTGGGAAACACCACGAGATGGGTAACAGTGGGGAAGGCCACAAAAGACAGGCCACAGAAAGAAAGGCAAAGTTAAGCCACAGTAAATTCATAGAGGTTGTTGGGAGTTATATGAAGAGGTATTGTACCACCACCATAATTGCATATAGATTACCTTGAAGACAGCTTGATATTCCTTGAGATGTTTAGTGGTTCAGGTCTAATGTAGGATTCAAATGCGGAGGATGACCATCTTCCTAGTAGCTTGATATCTGATGTTTGAACTCCAAGTCCAACAGCAGTAGTGGCCGGTGTATAGAAGCGGTGACAGACCGCAGCTTCTAAAGCTGACTACATGGAGCTGAACCAGCCGAAGAGAGAAAGGCCCTGATAGGCCATGAGAGAACGGCTACAAGAGTCCATAGAGAGTATAGCCACTAAGGCCATGACGGTAGCCTGCAAGAAAGCGGTGAAAGAATAGATGTAATGAATAGGTGTGACACCACCACCAGTATTTGCTTAATTTACCTTAAACACATGCATTACATTTTTAACAAAATGCATACATATTTACAACGAATGACTGTATGAGCCATCTAATGACAGGCCTCATTATGCCATTTAATGCAAAGACAGCGTAGTTCATGTAATGAGAAAAGCCATCACAGGCCCAATTTTGTAAAGGACAATAATAGTCACTTACCTGAAGGTCACAATAGGCCGAATTGAGCGAAGGCCGCTATAGGGCGAGTAATGTGGAGCCTTGATAGGCCATGTAAAGTGAAGGCCTGATGGGCTGCAAATACGTTGATAGGCAACGTATATTTCTAATAAACTATGTGATGTGAAAGCCTTGTGTGTAGATGACCACGATAGGCCATTGTATGTAAAAAAAACCATGATAAACTGGACATGGAGAGCATGTGAGAAGTAATCAGCACTAGTAGTTTGCTAAGAGTATTATACTGTACTTTGAGCATTACTTGAAATAGTTTAGAGTCTGATCTTGACGGACATCTGATGAGGACGATCATGTACATAGCAGCTTGATGGCAGATTACAGGAAATCTAAACCACTGCATTGAGTAAGAAAGGTTATTAGTTTAGGTTAATTGATAGAGGTAGAATTACGGTTCTAGCAGTGACTTAAGAGCATGTATACGATACATAAACATTATTTAGGCTAGACTCCTGCACACCAGAACCCACAGAGAAACCTATTCCCCCCAAAAATAAAAAATGAGCCAGATCAGCATGACCATAAAAAGAAAAGGATACTCAAATGTTAGTGAAGTCCCTGATAGGCTGTGATATGTGAAGGCCACCATAGGCCGAACTTCATAAACAGTAATGGACAAACCTACCTGAATGACCACCATAGCAGAGTTATGCAAAGTGCCACAATAGTCTGTGTAATGTGAAGGCCGCAACAGTCAAGTAGGATGAAGTCAATAGGTATGAGGAAACGACAATGAGACAACACCAGTAGATGCACAAAATAAACAAGCCTTGATTATAACTTAAAGTCTGCATGAAATCCAAAATTGACTTTGCTTTACTAGCGCACATTGCTAGTCTTGATGTAAACAATTAATCAAATTGTTTGTCTTCGTAATCTTTTAATCCAAATCTGAACATTTACTTCGCTCTGGAATGGCATTCCTTTTTCTGATGGAGCAGTTTGACAGCTTGGGCAGAATATCCTTAAACACATCCCTCCAGCCGTTAGTTTGATATGAGTGAGAGACAGAGACCAGGAGCGCAAACAAAACCCATGACCTCTATTCAACTATTCCGTTTCAGCTGAAAATACAGCAACTTCCTGGACTTTAAAGATGCCTGCGGAGCTTTGAGCCGAATCTTACCTAGAAACGCAAATGCAATAGGACCACATATACATCCGCTTGATGGAGCCTGCGTTCATAATAGCGCCAGTTCAAAGAGTGAGCTGTGTAAAGATGAGGTGAGAGTCACGGTTCTTTGCATCTGCAGCCGTGAAATCTAAATGATTGCATTGTAATGAAACGCCAAGGTTAGTAAAATGATCAAATAAGGTAATAAAGTTTTATGCAGAAAGCGTAAAAACACACAAGCATTAATATCGGAACTGTAAAACAAGAACTATTCTCTAGCTTATCTCCCACAAAAGCTTGATAGACTTCATTTAACCACGGAACCCGACGAGCGAACCTTCAAAGAAACCAGATTACATGAAATACAAGTTAAAGAAATAGTAGTTATGTATGGAACTAGGACAAAGATAGAAAAATAAATCTTGATACATTACCCTTGCCAGAAGGATAAGAACGCTTTACATGATGAACAATGATGCTTTACTAGCCAATTTCAATAGCTATTGAATGCCTGTAAAAGCATAAAGTCCTTACACAAAGATTTTTGCAGAACTTTAAAGCAGATGTTATGAGTGAGCATACACTGTCCAGGACATTAAAAGTCACGGGGCACAAACGAAATTAACAGAATAGTAGTAATTATAACCTCCCAAGTCCAAACATTGGATGAAGTTTACAAGGAAATCCAGAGGGGAAGTCATCTATAGATAGGAAGTACATAAAAACATCAGACTATAGAAGGGCCTTGACAAGTGCAAGTTCCCAGATAGAATACTTTAATGCTCACCACACAGAAAGAGCGCCGCTAGTTATTTAAATAGAACAGACTAATGCCACATAGCTAAGCTAGAGCTAATCACCTTAAATATTGTCCTGAGAATAGTAAAAAATAACAGATTAGACGAAAGTATGATGAAATTCTTAGTTAGTCAATATATTGTGTATTGGGAAAACTTTTGTGTTTGAGCATAGCAAGAAAACGTGTCCGTTTACATTCATGCTCTTATTCAGAGGAAGCTCATGCAGAAATAGACAGAGAAGACCTCTTTGCAGAAATGGTCTACGCAACGGAGAGACTTAAGACATTCGAATGTCAAAATCGCAATTTTTTGCAGAAGACAAACTTGACTATATGCAAGTCAGGATCACCCAGGGAAAGTCAGGCAATAAGTCAGAGACAGTTTGAGCAAGAACTTCGCGGCAGTATCTGCAAACACAATGAAATGTGAGTAGAGGGCTTCTATATTCCTCGTGTTAAGTGCCCGATTGGCTAGATCTAATTGTAATGTGACGTGACCTTAAGTCTTCCTAGTAGAACTTGCGCTGACCACTTCCATTTCTGTTAAAACAACAGAAAAGTAGCGCAGTGGAAATGCAAAAGCATGTTCTGTGTAAATGGCCCCTAAGTTCAATCATTGCTAGTTTGATTTCCTGAAAAGTGAAACACTGTGACAACATGATTTTTTTTGCACAGCCCAACATGTGAATATTTGTCTCAACCAATCGTGTGTTTGGGGCTAGAGACTGTATGATTTTCACCCTATCCACCTTATTTTTCCATGCGGAAGTAACCTGTTCTCTGTGTTTGTGCTTCAACCCAGTGTGTTTATAATTAGACAAACACATTAAAGGGGTCATATGATGCGATTTTCAAGTTTCTTTTCTCTATGAAATGTTACAAGCTCTTGGTGCATAAAGAAGATCTGTAAAGTTGCAAAGGCTAAAAGTCCCAAACCCAAATAGATATTCTTTATAAAAGTTAAGACTCGTCCATGACCTCCTTGTTTAAACACGCCCCCACATGTCTACATCACAATATGTGGGAAGATTTGCATAAAGTGCCAAATGTTCATGCAAGAGAAAGAAGCCGTAACCTTTGATTCTCGCTGTTGCCGCCGGCGCCATGTCGTGAAGACGCTGTTTCGTTTTGAAAGTGAAAATTCTTTGTTTGGCCTTCCAAATGAGTACACAACTAGGAATTAGTGTTTTAAGGTGTATTTAACGAAACACTGTTCCAGAACAGTTCAACCCAAAATTCAGATGTGTGCAGCACATTTTATGGAGGACTGTTCCTGATCCTGGGAGATAAGAATACAATGCCAGCTGTTCTGACTCACAGTCTGTAAGTACATTTACACATGTAAAGGATTTGCCACTGATGATTCAAACGTGAGTTTTGAGCAGTGTAGAGTAGAGATTGTTGTTTGTCTTTCTCCCGATCAGAAATGCAGACATGGTCTTTTATGTTTATGCAGCGCGATGCAACGCAACACGTTAAAAACACATTGTAAATCATTATAATGCATAATTATGTCCCCCACTGGATGCAACAAATGACTTGTTTGTAATGGGTTTGTACCAGTTTTTGTCTTGTCACGTAGTGTTCTAACCGGGACATCCCTGCATCACAGTATACTAAGGGGCGTAACATTCCGCTCACACGCTTGAGGCATTCAGCCCAATCCACAACGCATTGGATAGCTGGCCAAATAAGAGAACACCTCGCTTTTTCAGACCTATGAGCTTTGTAAAAAAAACGACTTGTTTCAGAAAGGCGGGGCATAGAGGAGAAAAACATAATGTACAGTATATGTGGAAAATAATGTGTTTTTTTTAACCTTAAACCGCATAAACACATTTCATTACACCAAATACACAAAATAATGTTCTTTTTAGCAACATCATATGACCCCTTTAAAAAATTAAATGGTAAGAAACACCAGTTTGCAGCTTAAAAATAGCTGGAAGCGGATGACACCAGAAGCCAGACACATTAAAATTTACAAATGGCTGCACCTGCTCTTACGGAGAAAATAACGTGGATAGCATTGTGGAGAAAAAGGCTGACGAACGTTCTGAGGCGTGTTCTTTAGCGATCTTGCGTCCTTGTGTTCTCGCCATACATCATCATAAACCGTCAAAGTTCAATTCCAATTCTCAAGAACGCAAGTACAGAGGACGCATGGAAGTGCCCGGATGTGTTCTTGATATCGAGGATGCATCGAGTGCGGACTTGATAGAAATCGAGCCGTTAGAAATCACAGAAGACGCTGCGCGCGGCCGGTGTACGAAAGCCTGTAAGCTTTAAACTCGCTCTCGCAAATGCTTGACGGCTCTTAAAAAATAAACATTTATCGTTTTGTTTTACTTAATTTTAATAAAGATATGAGACCTGGAGAAAGTCTGCAGTATTTTTTATTGGCACAATAAAATTAATCTTAACATAGTCATAGTTAAACAAAATAACACTGTAAAATAAAACGTTATACAATTATATGTAAATGATATCTATAATAGTATAAATGTTTTAATAAGTTATGAAATTTGTTTGTAATGTTATGTTATATTTATGGTTTCATTGGCCGCTGCTTATGCTGTGATTATGCGGTCCGTTAAGCAAGAACACAGCACATCTCAATACTCGTAATGGTGTGTTCTCGCGTCCTTCCGAGTTCGTTCTTCCAAGGAAGCTTAGCAAGACCGGTCTCCACGAGAACGCAAGTCCGTTCTTTGCGTTCTTGGAATTGAGAAACAGCCATTAGCACTGGTAAACACCAGAAAATGTGCAATTCATTTTGGTGCAGAAAAAAAACACACTTTACCTTTAAGGACACTTAAAGACACATGTAAGTGAATATATATGATAAAGGATGGCAAAAAATTATGAAAAGTTGTATAATGTATCACTGGAATATGCACATATATTGGCATAAGCTTTTTTAAAATGTTGTCCTGTGTCCTGGCATATTTGTGGTTCAGTAAGGGAGGGTTTTCAAACTTTGAGAGGTGGAGAATATTTAGACTTTAGACCTTTGAACCTGCAAAAGAAGACATGATCAGATAAACGAAACCACTGGTCAACATGCATCTCCTGTCAGTGCTTTTTATCTTCTTTGGTGTTTACTGCTGTCATTCAGCAACAGGTAACTAAACCAACTACCGATCCACATTATACAACTAAATCCAGTAACATGTATAATGGTAGTGTTGTTGATTATAATGCAGTCTTATGTGTGCGTGTTGTTGTCAGTATTCGTGAGGAAGGACGAGGCTCATGGGGTTTTGTTCCGGACCAAACGGGCAAACTCTGGCTGGTTTGAAGAGCTGAATGGGGGTAATCTGGAGAGGGAGTGTCTGGGGGAGAAGTGTTCATATGAGGAGGCACGGGAGGTGTTTGAACACACAGAGGCTACAGTCAGTATTACATGTGAAAAACACACATTCAGTGACTGACAGTATTGTACCAGGTTTGATATATAGTATATGATGTCTAGAAAACTAATATTCTCTATTTGAATGTGATGGTAAACTTGACCTTAAACTGCACAAGTCTATGTATTTTATTGTGCTGTAAAATTGAATCAATCATGATTAATCGCATCCAAAATAATGTGTGTGTGTGTGTGTGTGTACTGTGTATATTTATATGTTATATATAAATACACACACATACATATATTTAATAACAATGTATGTGTGTGTATTTATATATACATAATGTTTCTAATGTCTAACTAATGTTTCCATACAGAATGAGTTCTGGAAGATCTACAATGGTGAGATTTTGAAATTGTTTTTGATAAAGCCATATCTTCATGACATTGTCCTTCATTCTGCATAGTTTAAGATGAATCTTTGTGCTTGTATGCAGTTAAAGATCACTGCAAATCAAATCCATGTGAGAATAACGGGCTCTGCAGAACCCAGAACGGAGAGTCCTACATGTGTCTGTGTTTGCCAGGCTTCAGCGGACGCAACTGTGAGCAGGGTAAGAGCATCAGTTCAAATGCAACATTAATGGAACTTTACACACAATAGTACTGCTATTTAGTCAATTCATCTATTTTTTTTTATTAATTACATTTTTCATAGTAGTGCCTATTATGAACAGAATTTGACATTCATAAAGAGTATCATTATAGCCAGGTCCTTGAAGTTAAGGAACAAACTAATTCCTGATTCAGGATCAAGAACATTTTCTGGCTTTTACTCCTCAGTGATTAAAGACATTCCTGACTCCTGCCTGCATGATAACGGGCATTGTGAGCACTTCTGCACAGAGGAGGATGGTCAGCGTAACTGTTCCTGTGTTGATGGATATTTCTTAGGGTCAAATGGTCAGAACTGCCTGCCAATTGGTGAGAATATCACTAAACACATTGATAATTGTGAATCAGGTGAAAGCTAGCTAGGCACAATAATTCACCATCAATATAGGCAAAATATGTGTTTACCATTCTATGTAGTCAGATAATGTCTTCAGCATGCATTCTGTATGCTAATCAATTCAAGCTCATTGTTACAGAGGCTTTTCCGTGTGGGAAGGTTCCTCTTCTTCAGGGTGGAGGTGCTGCTACGAACCTTCAGGTCGATGTGAGATCTCGTATCGTTGGTGGAGCCGAATGTCCTAAAGGACACTGTCCCTGGCAGGTATTAGCAGTTACCATCACAGAGTCCACATTCCTGAGTTATTTTGGACTTTACTGTCAATTATCTGTATGTGTGTGTGTGTGTGTGTGTGTGTGTGTGTGTGTGTGTGTGTGTGTGTGTGTGTGTGTGTTTTGATGGACAGGTGTTGTTGAAGTATGGGCAGAAGGGTTTCTGTGGAGGTGTGATCTACAAACCCACATGGATCCTCACAGCCGCACACTGTTAGAGCAAAAACTCAATGTCAAGTTTCTCAAGATAGTCGCAGGTACAGTCACTTCAGGAACAGGTTGTGAATGAATATATTATACGTATGCAAACATCATGAGATCACAACAACTGCAGCTTCAAGGCGTGCCAAATTTAATGTGAGCATAATTTATTTGTTTTGATAGTCTACTTTAGATATTCTACTAACTATATGTAACTTTTCAAGTACATCAGCTTACCCTGCTAGCACTAACCATAACCTAACGGTCTACTAAAACTCTAATGAGAGTTAGTTGACAGTTAGTTAATTGTAAAAGTAGCATGTCTAAAGTGGGCTATCAAAATAAAGTGTAACCAAATTAAGGCTCACGTTGCGATATTTTGTTTTCTGCAATATATATTGCAATATTAAAATGTTTAAAATAACAATAATAAAAAAAATCACTAGATGATTTGAATAGCTCTATTTGAAAGAAAAAAAAAATCAATAAGGGTGATTTTGTGGGTGAGTAAATCAGCATAGAAAATAACAAACAAATTACAAGCATAGATAAATATAAGAGAGCAAAGATTTTTTTGTATAATTTTTTTTTCTCGCAGGCCATATTATTATTTTCACCAGACCACAATAATAACAAATTCTCAATTGGTAATTAATCATTCTTTTTGTGAAAATCATTGTTAAGTCCAAGCGGAATACTCTGCCGGCTGCTCCCGCTTCACAGCAGGCGCGACTCACGCTAACTGCACCCTGGTTCACCGTCCATGTTTTGGTCCACCAGTTTGGGTCAATGTAACTTATTGATCATGAGCCCAACATTTAGCAAGGCAGGAAAACATTCAGTCTACCTGAAGGAAGACATATTTCATTGTAAGTTAATGCTGTTAAATAGAGAGAGAAAAAAATACATTAAAAAAAACAAACAAACAAAAAAAAACCTAGTGTAGCCTATTCTTACACTTGGACCTTTTATAGTTTCATAGACCTTCAGTTGTTTATGCTTTCAAATTCCATGCCATTTGTAATTTCACAGTATTTTTCAACTCCTAAATTACTACCATTGTAAAGTTACAATTCTATAATGGTAAAATTAACTCAGGATGATGGCATTTATTTATTTATTTATTTATTTATTTATTTATTGAATAATTGTACATAAATGGGTTAAGCAAAGTAAATGTGATATTTCTGAGAACATTTTAAATGCAGGCACATATGAGCCTACATTAATGTACAGTACAAATATTTGGATTGTCTCTTTTTTTCTTAAAGATTAAACACTTATTTTCTACAAGAATAAACACTATTTTCTTAAAGAATAAAAGAATAAAATCACAATTAGCCATATTTTCCATTTCTGAAGTTAATTGGCAACCCTAATGATGAATATAATTATCTTTTGACTCCCCTGACAGTGGCACCTTGCTCAACAAAAAAACCTCAGTTGTAGGAGATATGCGAGCGAATAATAGATGAAAAAAAAAAAAAAAAAAAGAAAAAAAAAAAAAATTGGGCCGGTCTAAGGCATGAAACTCCAGGGCTGAAAATTTATTCGACTCCGGCCCTGCTCACTCGAATGGATTAATATCGCTTGAATGTTTAAACCGACAAGACCTAAAACACTTGCAAATGATGAACCTTCATTGTATAATGGTTAAACTTTGCAATAAATCCAAGAATCACCTGCGTTACGACTCTGGTACCTGGACCATATGGATTAACGATCACTATACTAGTGCACATCGCGATATCGATGATGAAAAAATATATATCGTGCATCACTAAACCAAATTCATTTCTTAGCCAAATCCCTGACATTCAGTTATATGTGAATGTCACGGCTGAAGCACTCTATTTAGTGACAGCTCTACATGTGTAGCTCAATTGTGTATTGTCTGTTGTCCTGTGACTCAGGTGAGCATGACATCGAGGTGGATGAAGGCACAGAACAGGTCATCCAGGTGGAACAGATGCTCATGCACCCTGGCTACGTCTCTGAGACCTCAGATAATGACATTGCCCTACTGCATCTACACAAGCCCATCGTCTATAGTGCCTATGCCGTTCCTGTTTGTCTGCCACTGCGAGACATGGCAGAGCGCGAGCTGTGGGCAGTTAGCAAGCACGCAGTTACGGTTAGTGGTTGGGGCAAACGCAGCGAGGATGGGCCCACATCACGCTTACTGCGCCGGTTGCAGGTTCCCCGCATCCGCACACAGGAGTGCGTCGAGAGCAGCAAATTGACGCTCACCAACAACATGTTTTGTGCCGGTTACATCGAGGGTAAGCAGGACTCATGTAAAGGTGACAGCGGTGGGCCGCTGGTGACCCGCTACAGGGACACCACCTTCCTGCTGGGTATCGTGAGCTGGGGGAAAGGCTGTGCCCCGCCCGGATCCTATGGCATCTACACGCGTGTCTCCAACTACCTGCAATGGATCCATGAACTAACGGGCCATTCTACAGCTGCAACACAATGAAGTGTTAAAAACATATCGAATCCTCTATTATGTCTGATCATGTCTGATTTTCTTCTATATGTTTGATATTTTTATCCATCATTACCTCATTAACAAAACAATAATTCCATAGTATGTAAATTATCTATGCTTATTGGGTTTATATTCGTGTGTTTAAAGGTGCAATTGTATTTACTGCTGCAAAATACAAAAATGCAAAAATGTACCCCCTTGCATATTTCACTAATGTTCATGTTGGTCATACTAATTCACAATTCGCCTTAGTTGAAAATAACTTCTGTGTTTCATACATATTGACAATGGTCCTTTTTCTTTTTTTTGGCCACTAATTTAAAAACTAAATAAAAAACTAGTAAACACTAATTTTTCAGTTAAAGGCAGTTCATCATTGAATTCAATGATGTCATCATCCAGTTCAGTTTAAATAGTATCTGTGCAATAAAGTCAACCTTTGGCCAGACGAAACCAGCAGTTCAATTCCATGCTGCAGCAAAGTCACATTGTGCAGAGGACTCAAACTGGCCATCTGAGACAAGGTCTTTACAGGGTATCTGGGGCTCATCTAGTTGTCCTGGTCTCCGCTGATTTTCGGGGCTGTAGAGGTACTCTCTAGGTGCTGATTCACCATCTGGGCTGGATACGTACTGGATCCGGGTGACTGCAGTGACCATCTGATCTGGGACACAGACTGGATCTGGTGACTACGGTGACCTCGGAATAAGAGAGAAATAGACTAATATTAGCGTAGATTCCATTCTTCTAATGATGTAGCAAGTACATTGGGTGTTATGGGAAATGCTCCCGGTTCTGGTTTACCTAATTAATGCAGCCTAAAAATCCTTTTAAGGATTCGAATACTAGAAATGTGTTTAGTGTGTTATGTGTAAACCAGGTTAAAGAGATGGGTCTTTAATCTAGATTTAAACTGACAGAGTGTGTCTGCCTCCCGAACAATGTTAGGTAGGTTATTCCAAAGTTTGGGCGCTAAATAGGAAAAGGATCTGCCACCCGCAGTTGATTTTGATATTCAAGGTATTATCAAATTACCAGAGTTTTGAGAACGCAGCAAACGTGTAGGACTATAATGTAAAAAGAGCTTGTTCAAATACTGAGGTGCTAAACCATTCAGGGCTTTATAATTAATAAGCAAGATTTTTAAATCTACTGTATATGATGTTTAATAGGTAGTCAGTTTTGACAGAACCGGGCTAATATGGTCATACTTCCTGTTTCTAGTAAGAACTCTATAGCTGCTGCATTTTGGACTAGCTGGAGTTTGTTTATTAAGCGTGCAGAAAAAACCACCCAATAAAGCATTACAATAACCTAACCCTGAGGTCATAAACGCATGGATTAACATTTATTCATTTGACAATGAGAGCATAGGTCGTAATTTAGATATATTTTGAGATGGAAAAAAGCAGTTTTACAAATGCTAGAAACGTGGCTTTCTAAGGAAAGATTGCTATCAAATAGCACGCCTAGGTTCCTTACTGATGACAAAGAATTGACAGAGCAGCCATCAAGTCTTAGACAGTGTTCTAAGTTATTACATGCAGAGTCTTTAGGTCCTATAATCAGAGCCGGTGCCAGCACTGATGAGGGGGTGACAAAAGGGGGTGATGACATAGCACAGATTAAAAGTAACAAAAAAAAAAAAAACTTTTTGGGGCCCATTCACGTATTTGTCGGACCGATATTACTACAACTATTAGAATACAGGGTTCAAACAGATAGAGATTTGGTTCGCGAGGCAAGTCAGTGGAAGGTTTTTTTTTTTTTAATAAGTGCAAGGTCTAGAGACATGTTTTAGAAGCTGAATTTCTTTGAACTTTAGTGCCGTGTTTTAGAATGATGTAGGCTATTGACTTGTTCGGTGTCGCGTCATAGCTGTGTGGGTGGAGTTGGCGTGGGGGAAAACAGTCCTTTCCCCCTCATTGGAAAAGCATGGTGTTGACTCAGAATGGCCTACATAAAATCATTTCTGCCGCTCGACAGAGCAACATACGCATAACTGAGCCGAATTGGGTCGGACTGTTTTAAACGGAATAGCTAAGGTGTCGTTTCCCGATATTTTCTGTTACCTAACTGAGCAATAGACCGCTTACTACAAGCCTTTTTTGAGAACAGACTGCTTGTGAAAAGTAAACATTTGTTGTTTTGCTTAATTTTAATAAAGTGATAAAGACTTGAGTAAAAGCCTGTCGTACTTTATTATTGATATATTAAAAATATTTTTAACATTGACAAAACAGGTAGGCCTAACATGAAGGTCCACTGAAGTGCCTTGAAATGTGCAGCGTTATTCTATGTGGTGTGTGCTGCGGCTGCCTAATCATTTTTACAAAAACATGCCGTAAAATAAATATATAACATTAAAAATTTTATATAAAATACGAAAAAAACATGGTTATTGGTTACTAGTTAAACCATGGTAAAAACGTTTGCTACACTAACCATAGTTTAATAGTTTAACCATGGTATTTGTAGTAAAACTGTGGTTATAGGCTATAACTGGTAATAAAAAACACCTGGCTAGCCTACTACACATTTTCTATAGTAATACCATTGCTAATTTTCATAAAGGATTGTTTATAATAACATGAAATAAATGTTTTAGTAGATTATGACATTTAGTCATTTAGCAGGCGCTTTTGACATCACAAAATTTCAGGGAGTCAGATTTGATTGATTGTGATGCGAAGGAGGGTTACTGTAAGCCGTGCAGGGGGGACAGGACTAATGACAGAGCATTGCAGGGTAAGTAGTGTAGCCTATCTGTGCTATACCCGCTCAGTGCTACCTCTGGTAGTATGTCTGTTTATCAGTCATATACATCTTCAGATCAGTTTTTTTTTTTTTTTTCTTGTTAGAGGTACAGAACGCCACACAGCAACTTTTTGGCACTGCACCAAGCAAAAATCAAACAAAATCTTCAAAAAATGTAAAGATCAAGCACCTAACAAGGTCTCCACGCGTTAATTCGAATGGTTTGTTTTCCCCCACGGCATAAACGGTTATGACGTTTTTGTGGCCATTCCCACCAATGCCAAATAACAAAAAAATTATGCACGAGAATTATGCGCGAGAAGCTGCTTAAGACCTGAGACGAGAGCACAGCAGTCAAGACCTTGGTTAGCGCATTTACATTAAAATACAATGGAAAAGTACAGCAGTGGAATGAAAAATGCATTCTGAGTGTGTAAACCTATTAAAAACTACTTAGCAAATACAGATGGCAGAGTATTGAATAAAACAAAATCACATAGCCACCAATTAAAAAAATCTGACATCCAGGAAATAAAAATGTGAGCAGTTTTAGGCAGCAGTTTTACCATAAATATAGACAATTGATACCACCAGAAATACTTAATTGTGTCTGCTTTACAGTGAAACACAAGCTCATTGCAACCGATTCTCTGACATAATAGCCTACATTCATTGCGACCCATTTGACAGAAGCATCATTTTAAGTTAGAACAACTTGAACAGCAACAAACAATAACAATACAGCAAAATAATTAACAAACTATGATCATCTAGCCCTCTATTAAACATGAAAAAGAATTCATCATAGCTTACTTAGTGCTGCTTTCTTATTTGCACTGCTTGTGCAATTTTGTGTCATAGAAACAATTAAAATGCGACTTTGTGAAACTGTCCTAAATTGTTGCTATAGTAGCATCATATTATTGCTAGAAAGCCTATGCATTTGGCAAATCTATTTTTTAAATAAACCATTATATTTCATAATTAAAATCTATTTTCACACTCATCTTGGGTGAGGCAGTTCATTCACTGCTACAAATTGATGGCGGTCACATAAGTATGATTTAAACCATGCTAATGCATTTCCATTAACGCCAACAAAGTTTCCTAATCTATTCAAAAGAATGTTGTGGTCCATAGTGTCGAACGCAGTGCTAAGATCCAATAGCACTAATAGAGAGAGAAACAACCACGATCAGATGATAAGAGCAGGTCATTTGTCACTCACAGATACCATTTTCTCTAAGAAGGAATATAATTGTGAGGATACTACCTTTTCTAGTATCTTAGACAGAAAGGGGAGATTAGAGATCGGTCTGTAATTTACTAGTTCTTTAGGGTCAAGTTATGTTTTTTTGATGAGAGGCTTAATAACAGCCAGTTTGAAGGTTTTGCTGACATATCCTAATGACAATGATGAATTAATAATAGTCAGAAGCGGATCTATGACTTCTGGAAGCACCTCTTTTAGGAGCTTAGATGGAATGGGTTCTAACATACATGTTGTTGGTTTAGATGATTTAACAAGTTTATACAACTCTTCCTCTCATATAGTACAGAATGAGTGGAACTGTTCCTGAGGGGATCTATAGTACACCACCTGATGCAATACTGTAGCTGACGGCTGCATGGTTACAATTTTATCTCTAATAGTATCGATCTTGGAAGTAAATTAGTTTATAAAGTCATTATTGCTGTGCTGTTGGGAAATGTCAGTACTTGTTGATGCTTTATTTTTCGTTAATTTAACCACTGTATTGAATAAATACCAGGGGTTATGTTTGTTTTCAACTATCAGATCTAGCAGTTTTTAATGCTTTTCTGTAGGATAGGTTACTTTCCCGCCAAGCAATACGAAATACCTCTAGTTTTGTTTCTCTTTCTAGCTTGTACTTATTTGAAAAATGTCTAAAACTTGGTATTACAAGCACTTCCTGTGTTTGTTTGCCTCTTTAAGAAGAATCGCTTTATGTATCCCCCAATTGTAATTCAAAATGTAAATGTAAAAATCTCTTGCGACAGCCGTGCAGTCGAGCACAGTTGCTCTCCCCCAGCTGCACTGAACAAAAGCATGATGGGAATTCATGTTTATCAGCAACACAGCGCATGAGTGTGAATAACGCGATATCCGCCTTTGATCTCATAGGTGTCTGTTCCACTTCGAGAGGTCAGGACCCATCTTGACTGCACTTCTTTCACTCCACCCCTCACTGCAGCCACCTACTCTTTGTTTAAATTTCAGGCGAGGCTAGCCACAGCTCAAACAAGCCTGTTTGCTCAGAGCAGATGGTCTTACAGTAAGTCAGCGCATTCTGAATTTGTACGTGCTAATACCTGTAATCTTCATTCTGCGTTCATACAGAGCAAACTTACTGGTAAATTGCAGGAAAGAATTTACCGGTTCTATTTTTGAAAAGAATTGGTTCACACATGATCTCTTTACGGTAATTTACCAGTAAAGTCTGTATGTCTGAAAGTGTGTTAAAATAGTCAAAACAAAAAATGTGTTAACACATCATTTTGAGAGTGTTGAAAATCGAAAAAATCCAGAAAGTTTTGTGTGAGGGGAAGGCAGGGCTGAATTGGTAATCAGGCATAACGGGCCCGGTGGGCCGACGCCCCTAAGGGGCTGACAGAATGTTTTTTTTTTTTTTTTTTTTTTTTTTTTTTTGTTTTTTTTTTGCCAAGGACCATCACGCAGGGACTGCAAGCAGCCAGTGGCTTATTGTTTTTCTCCAGTGTAAGCGTCCAATCACAATGCGCTATAGACGGAGCGATGAAGTAGCCTATTTTGCTCCGCCTATAAAAAGATCGCTTCACCCCACCTTCTTCCTCATCGGCTTTTCCCACATTTTTACAACAGGTTTTTCAAGAACAGGCTTGATCTGCGGTGAGTGATGGGGGCCAAAGAGCCAGGCAGAAGGAGAACAAGAGAGTAGTTAAATCAGTAAAGTTCTTGATAGAGACTCGCAACAGAAGCAGGCATCTAACCTATCATAATGTGTGTGCGCGCACATTTTTTTAATAAAACATAAATTTGTCCCCCGCGATTTTTTTGCCAAGTCAAGTGTGTTCATTAAAGTTTCCATGGGCCAATGCAAATAAAGCTTATTTTAAATTAAAAAAGACGGTAAATTGTCGTACTTGACATTTTATTCTTATCCAAAACAAGTTGTGATATGAGTGTGATACATGGGCTACATAAATAGCCTACACTACCAGTCAAAATTTTTTGAACAGTAAGAAAGATCCAATGGAAAGATCCAAAGATCAGTATTTATTTGAAATAAAAAGCTTTTGTAACATTATACAAATACTGTACCATTCAAAAAAGAGTCAGTTTTTTTTTTTTTAGGGGGGGGGTGGTGATAAAAATTAATACTTTTATTTAGCATGGATGCTTTAAATTGATCAAAAGTGATGATAAAGACATTTATAATGTTACAAAGATTTATATTTCAGATAAAAGCTGTCCTTCTGAACTTTCTATTCATCAAAGAAACCTGAAAAAAATTATAATCAGCTGTTTTCAATAATAATAATAATAAATGTTTTTTTTTTTTTCTGAATATTTGGATGATTTCTGCAGGATCATGTGACTGGAATAATGATGCTAAAAATTCTGCTGTGAAATCGCAAGAATGAATTACATTTTAAAATATATTCAAATATAAAAGTTATTTTAAATAATAAAAATATTTCACAATATTACTGCTTTTGCTATATCTTGGATCAAATAAATGGTTGGTGAGCAGAAGAGAATTCTTTAAAAAAAAAACATTAAAAATCTTGCTGTTCAAAAACTTTTGATTGGTATAGTGTATATCGAAGTGGTTGTGGGCCACCTGGACCAAAAAAATTGATTTTTTTATCCCAGTCCAGCCCTGGGGGTAGGGTTAGGGGAATAAAATACACTTTGTACAGTATAAAAACCATTACGCCTATGGAATATCCCAGGGCCGGCTCCAGGCAAATCAGTTTTGCTCACCCAATCAGAATTAGATAAAGATTACGTTATTTTTTGTGAGTGCATAGATTAAAACTAATCTGAAGCTGACTGTATTTTGAGAAGTTTAAGATAGAGCTTGAGACTGTCCAAACAATCATAAAAATAACTCCAGAAAATTGCAGCATATTGCAGCATATTTCTTTTATTAACATAATGTGTGTGCGCGCACATTTTTTTTAATAAAACATAAATTTGTCCCCTGCGATTTTTTTTGCCAAGTCAAGTGTGTTCATTAAAGTTTCCATGGGCCAATGCAAAAATAAAGCTTATTTTTTAATTTATTAACTGAATGTAAGGCACGCTGAATTCACACGGAGGCTTCAGTCTGTTGCAGAAAAGCAGAGGCTGACAACGAGTGCAAACTGGCAGAAATATTTGCGCACTATCACGGGGAGTTGAGATTTATGATTTTAATACATTAATATGTATCATAGCCTACCACTGAAATTACCTGAACAGTTTTAATGTTCTAAAGAGAAGAGAAAAAAATGCATAGGTTGTACAGTTGAAAGCTTACCCCTTTTGACTTGCTGTTAATGTTGAATGTAAGAATTACTTACTATAGCAACAGTCGGCAAAACTGTATTATCAGTGATTTAAACTTTTCGACTTTCTTTTTTTCTCTCCTTTTTTTCTCTCCTTTTTTTTGTCAAATTCCGCTGTTTTGAATTGAAAGTTGGGCTGACATTTACATGATTCATGTAATTCATAATTATTGTGACGACAATAGCATTTGTCTGTCTTGCGCTTTCAAGATATTAGGAATTCAACTCAAATTGAATGGGTGCATATTTTAAAATGGCTAAAAATATTATTTGCAGTTGATTTATTAGCCTACTTTACAAAAAAATCGTATTAATTTAGTTCCTTTATCATTACCATAGTGATCTGGTCGCAATATTTTTCTCAAAACAATAATGTAATGTTCTAGATATGATTATGACCTTGTTTGGTATAAATAAAAAATATCCCCATAAAACATGGAAACCAGTGTGTGTGTGTTTACACGTATCATCCTCCTCTTTATTGTTTGTATGACATCGGAAAAATACTTAATACAATTTCTAATAGTTAAACTTTGACTAATTTGTAATGCATGCTTTCTAACATAAAAATGTCTATATGATACTTTTAAATCAAAGTCTGAAAAGTAGAATGTGGGGGGTGGGGGGCTTGTTTGAATGTCTTGAACCTCGTGAAGTCTCACATCTGCTCAGTACAATCAAGCCCTTTGCACCGAATCGAGTGGTCTGAGGAAACTGTTGAGCACTCTCGCGTCTGCTTGAACATGAAAACTCGTGCTGTTGTGCTAGTGTTTGTCCTGATATTTCACGGATCAAGCGGTGGTAAGAAGGCAAAATAATATTTGAAAGAACCGCGAGCGACGCGACACGAGCTAAACTGCTCAGATCAACTTGCTTGCGCACAGTGACGGGAGTGTTCGTGAGTGTCACGTCGCTCGTTTATCGTTACTGACAACCTGTTAAATGATGTGCGTGTCAAAGTTTAGTTCTTGTTGTTTTCAGTGTTTCTTGATAAAGATGACGCCAGCTCGGTGCTGCAGCGCGTCAGGCGCGCAAACTCCGGCTTCTTCGAGGAGATAAAGCGCGGGGATCTTCAGCGCGAGTGCATTGAAGAAATCTGCGACTATGAGGAAGCGCGCGAGGTGTTCGAGGATGACGAGAAGACGGTAACGTTACGTCATTCTCAATCCTGTTATTCATTTGATATTTTATTTTTAAACGTTGAAAATGTTCCGTTTCTCTTTTGCAGAAGCAGTTTTGGCTGAGTTACTCCGGTGAGTTTATGTGTCAAATTAAACGTAGTCATATAAATTTATTTCTGACATTTTATTTTTATTATTACTGTTTTGATGAAAGTGCCAACGATATTAAAATAATACAGTATTAAAGCCCTTTCACACTAAGAACAATGTGTAATCAGTGCTGTGCACAGATGCGCATTCCAAGGGCACGAGGGTCCCCCTCGGTAGAACGTGCACGCCACTGACTGTAGGCTAATGATACCAGCGACACCAACACACAGTAATATTCTGTTTATTAAAAGTGCACTGCAGTTTTGTCGTCTGTCGCTCTAAATGCTAAATCTCTTTGAAGTTGGATTCTGATGTCAGTTTTTTTTTTTATTGCTTTTATTCTGTTTCAGCTCAGTTCATGATGAACATTTTCCAAATGTAGGTGATTCCATGTCAAATGTTTGCTTGATTTTATGCTTGTAATTATGTTTAAATAAGCTAAGGAGCCCTGCTTGACCAATCCATGCAAGAACAATGGCACATGCATCTATCTAGCCAACACCTACTACTGCCTGTGTCTGGAGAGCTTTGAGGGCAAATACTGTGAAAAGGGTACGTGAACATCAAGACACTTGTGAAATAAGCAGCAGGTCATATAACGTTGCTGTTTTGAATAGGGTTTGAGGAGACGCTTAAGTGTCAGTATGTGAATGGAGGCTGTGAGCAGTTCTGTGATGCTTCCGGACCCAGACGTGCATGCAGATGCGCCGCAGGATACACTCTGGGAGCTGATGGGATGTCTTGTGTTGCTGAAGGTGGGAAAAGTCCTATGTTTATGAGCCGGAGAATAAAAAATGACAAAAACTTTACAGACGTTCAGATCTCTCCAAACTTGCAAAGTATTCAAATTACTGTATACAAGGCGTATAAAACTGTCAACAGGCACTCCAACAGGCAAGCTTTTGTCAAGCCAACATTCAACATTTCTCTTGCCAAACTTTCTATTTCTATTTCAAATCTGTTATGTTATCATCTGCAGTTGAATATCCATGTGGAAAGGTTCCACTTCAGAAGAGCACCGTTCATTCCCAAAAAGAGTTTGTGGGTGGAATTCAGTGTCCCAGAGGTCACTGTCCTTGGCAGGTAACTGTAAATGTGCACAGCACATCAATTGATTTACTGAATTACTGAATGATTGATGAGTGTATTATTTGTCTCAGGTGTTGATAGATTATAATGGTGAGAGTCTGTGTGGAGCGGCTCTTCTGGATGATAACTGGGTCATAACTGCTGCTCACTGTGTTCATCAGAAAGACACAAAGCATTTGAAGGTTATTACAGGTATATGAAGTGTTTCTGTCATTGTGGGTTGTAAAGTCAAGTTACATTTATTTCTGTAGTGCTTTATACCAGTGGTTCTCAATTCCGGTCCTGGGGACCCACTGCTCTTGCACATTTTTTTTAATGTCTCTCTTATCTGATACACTCAGTTCAGTTCACAGATCTCTGATGCTGATGATCTGAATTAGGTGTGTTAAACAAGGGAGACATGCAAAATGTGCAGAGCAAGGGGTCCCCAGGACTGGAATTCAGAACCAGTGCTTTATACAATACCAGTGTTTAAAAGCAGCTTCACAGAAATAAACAGGAAAATAACAGTGAAACAACTTCATTTTCAGCTGTAAAGCTATAAAGTTGGTTTGTCCTCAGGTGATCATGACCTGGATGTTATGGACGGCTCGGAGGAGGCGTATAATGTCACTCGTGTGATTATCCATGAGAACTATGACCCTGTGTCACTGGATAGCGACTTGGCCCTTATACAGCTTTCTGAAGAACCCAAGCGCTCAGTGTACGCCGTGCCTGTTTGCCTGCCCACACCACACCTGGCACAGAATGAGCTTGAGGCCATCCGCTTCCACACGCTTAGCGGATGGGGCAAGCGAACTCCAGGGGACAACATCCCTCCGTCCAAAGGCCTTAAAGCCCCATCATCTGCCACACTGCAGCGGCTGGCTGTACCTCTGTTCCCCACAGCACAGTGTGTAGTGAAGAGTGGCGTTAACATCACTACAAACATGTTCTGCGCGGGTTACACTGAGGGCAGCCACGAGTCCTGCAGAGGACATGATGGCAGTCCACTCGTCACACGCTATGAGGGAACATCCTTCCTGACAGGTGTTGTGTCATGGGGTAAAGGCTGCAGTCAGCCTGGGAACTATAGGATTTACACCAAAGTGGCCAACTTTTTGAAATGGCTTGAGATGGTTATGAAAACACCCATCAAGCCACTTAATATCAGTGGATTTCCATCCACTCACAAATAATGTCTCTACCAGAGGTTAATGTGATGAGCTTTGAAATAAAACCATTACTCTGAGTTTACGTGTGCTTTTCTCATTCATGCGTCTGATCTTCATGTGTTTATGTTTTAGGGATAATTCAGGCATGTTTGAGGAACAGTTAGTCATTAACTGAAACTGCATTGATTTTCTTGTGCAGATTTTGCTCTGGTCTAATGTGCAGAACATCTTACATCTGACCCTACACAGGGTCACGCACATTTTGTTTACATTATATTAGTCTCTATCCACCTTATTTTTCCCATAAGAGCACGCACAGCCATTTGTAAATTTAATATGTCTGGCTTCTGGTGTCATCCGCTTCCAGCTAATTTTAGCTTTACAAAACAGCTCATTTTGTTGCTTAATATTGCAAACTGGTGTGTCTTATCATATTATTTTTATGTGTTGTCTTAATTATAAACACACTGGGTTGTCTCACAAACAATTTTACCTTTTACTGCATTTTTTATTCTTGTTATTTCCCTACCGCGGCTAATGAAGCAGAAGTCTGACAGAAAACAGCTTGCTTCCACATCGAAAAATAAGGTGAATAAAATACAGATAAAGTTCAGATATTCCAATAAAAGAAAGTTAACAGCTCATCTTCATCTCTGTGACCTTTAAAGAGGACAGAAAATCTTTAGCTGATTAAACTGACAAAGAGGCAGTTGTTCACTTGTTTTACCACCATTGCATCACCAGTTCTTTAAGATCATTCACTTGTATTCCTCATTTGTAAGTTATTTTGCATAAAAGCATCTGCTAAATAAATAAATGTAAATGCATTACCATTAGACACTTTATGAATCACTGACATTACTAAAATGTGTTCATGAGGACTGCACTTATGTCTTCTGTCTTCTGCACTATATTCATGTCTTCTGACATCAAATGTTTTGTGTGAGAAACAGAGCCAAGTTATTCCCTGATAAGCTTCTGCTTGGCTGTGGTTCTCAAATTTCTGTGTTTGTGTAGAGAACGTCATGAATTCATCAGAGAGGATTCATGTAGTTTAATGAGCTCTAAACTGAAATATCACATGTGTCGTGAATGTAAACAACGTCACAGTTGCCTCTTTATTTGAGCAAATGTTGGTGCTTTTCACTTTGTCCTCTTGTCAGTTTCTCCTCCCCCTGTTCCTGTGTCTCTCTTTCCCAGCATTCAGTTCATTGACCTTCTGTTTGTTTTCTGAACGATCTTCTAATGTGAAAGAGCTGAACGCTGACAAACGACAATGTCTTGGGTCTTCTGGAATTTTCTTTTCTTGTTTCTAATACACTGTGTGAACTCAGAAGGTGAGTGTTGTCTTGAATGAACAGACTGCAGATTCAGAATGACTCATATTTCTCTGTTTCTGACCTGAAGGTTTGTTATTTAAGGTCTAATCAATGTCAGAGTGAGTTTATCTGTATTAATGGGTTTGGTTTATTTCTCAACACTCTGCTCTTTTGCTGCTGTCAGTCTCTGGTAGAGGAAGGCTTTGATGATAATGATGATGTCATGTGTTTCTCTAGTCTTTCTCCATACTCAAGATGCCAGTCAGGTCCTGAGCCGGCGCAGGCGTGCCAACACCATGTTCGAGGAGATGAAAAAGGGAAACATGGAGCGTGAGTGTGTTGAGGAGCGCTGCAGTTATGAGGAAGCCAGAGAAATCTTTGAGGATGTTAAAAAGACGGTCAGTGGCTTGCTTATTCGGTTCACTGGTTTTATTTTTTTAAATATTTTATTGAAAACAATCAGAAAATCATATATACCACCTTAGGCCCAAAATACCAGAGTCATAATGGTCGCAAACATAAGCTGTTTCTATCCACCTACTTTTAATGCAAATTTTTGGATATCACAAAAAAATGTAATAAATACTGCATTGAAATGCAAAAAAAAAAAAAAAAAAAAAATTGCGCGCTCAATTAAGTTGGTTAATTTTTTATCCAGTAAGAAGTCGTGCATAATCTATGATGGAAACAAATTTACCAAATAAACTCCTTGATGTCCATAAAAGAACTAATGTGACTTTGCCGAAACAGATCACGTGACTAGATAACTGGACTAACCAGAGCAGAGATTGAGAGAGTTGCAAAATGATTTGGTATAATCACCTCCAGAACTGTATCACATGATCTAAATGCAATATAATGCTCTGGTTACTGATGTAACCTCGGTTCCCTGAGTTAAGGGAACAAGTGTTGCATATGGGGGAAAACTCCTGTTTAGCCTGGTACTGAAGCCTGATTTGTTAACATTTGTGTAGCTGCACAAACCAGTGGCGCTCTATATAAGTCGGCTCAGAGCGCCATTTCATTAGAATCACTCAACCGAAGCAACAGTCATAGTTTCACATGCAGCTTATAGCACGGCAATGCTCGTTCCCTTTTCTCAGGGAAGCGGGGTTACATCAGTAACGGGAGCGTTCCCTTTCGAACGTTCACTTCATGTTGTGTTGGCTTCATACTGAACACCAGCCACAGAAGGTTGACCACTTGAGAGCGTAGAGATGTCTTGTAGACGGCGCTCTAGCCTCTAAAATGGGATTGGTGACTCTCGCGGGGAGCTGGCCAGACATGGAAGCTCCACAGCTATGGCTGGGAATGCCAAATTTTGCCCTGTCCTTGTGAGAGAAGGTCTCTCCTCAGCAGTATCGCCAACTGGGCTGCTGACAGCAGCTGAATCATCCCTGGGAACCAAACTTGGTTCCTCCTTAGTGAGAGGAGTTTGCTCTGTGCCCAAAACAGGAGACACCAAGTCACCTGTAAAGGGGACGTGACCTGAGGCTGCCTTGGCGACTGATATATGCTACCACAGTCGTGTTGTCTGAACGGACCAGGAGGTGGTGCCCCTTTAAGGCTGGCCAGAAGGTATTTCGGGACAGAAAAACAGCCATCATTTCAAGTCAAGTCAAGTCAAGTCATCTTTATTTATATAGCGCTTTAAACAAAAAAGATTGCGTCAAAGCAACTGAACAACATTAATTAGGAAAACAGTGTGTCAATAATGCAAAATGACAGTTAAAGGCAGTTCATCATTGTTCATCAAGGCAGTTGATGTGTAGGCGTTGCTCGTGGATCAAACAGGAGCCGAATGCCGGATTGCCCTCATACAGAGCTCCCCAGCCCCAAACTGGAGCCATCTGTCATGACTAGTTTCTGGGAGTCAGAATACTTTTGGTTAAATTGATTCTCAACCCAAGGTGTTGCAGATGGTTGGGCAACAGTGACCTGTGAGTGATAGGTCCCCTTTCTGACTGGCTAGTACTAACCAGTCGTTGAGGTAGTTCAAAATGCGGATTTCCATCTGTCTCAGTAGGGAAAGAGCCGTTTCCGCATACTTTGAAAGAAGGGACTATATATTGATAGGCCATACCCTTGAATGTGAATCTCAAGAACGGTCTGTGACAGGTAGGGGATATCTGGATATGAAAGTATGTGTCTTTCAAATCCAGAGTCAGAAACAAGTCCTCGGGACAAATTAGCGCGAGGATCTGTTTTAAAGTTAACATTCAGAACGCCGTCTCATGAGAGCATGATTCAGATTTGTGCCAGTTTCCCAGGAAGTGACTATTTTGTTCTTTTGAACACATGGGATTTGCAAATGTTTTATGCGATATTCTAATTTTGCACATGTAAGTAAAATTTGCAACTTTGGATGGACAGATAGCTAGTGATGGGTACAATTTTCCCCAAAAATTGAAAAACACTACATAAAAGCAGTTTTGAAAATGACATAATCTATGACCTTTATACAGCAAGTGCCATCATAAGTACTGTAAGTCTATCCCTCACAGCCTCGTTTTTATCTTTGTTAAATTCAATATGGCATCTAAGCTTACTAAGGTCTACTCCAATGAATACAAACATCAAAATTAATGCAGTTCAAATAAATCAAAGTGCATGAGCATGTTAAGTGTGTTTATTTCATCTGATGGATATGTTCTTCTGTTTTATCTCAGGATGAGTTCTGGCACGTGTATTTTGGTGAGTCTGTAACAATCCTTTGGTTCAGTTCTGTTTTAATGGTAAAGTCAGTCTTGATGTGAGTGCTTGTGTGTTTGTCTATTCAGATGGAGATGCGTGTTTGTCCCACCCATGTCTCAATGCCGGCGAGTGTAAAGATACGATCGGGTCATACACTTGTTTCTGTCAACAAGGGTTTAAGGGCTACAACTGTGAGATTGGTAAAGAGCCTCATGTTGTTCAGTAATCACACAACAGACCATCAAACCGTCAATGCTGTTGAGTTTCTCTCCTGTGTGTCTTCTTGCAGTTATTCTTGCGCTCTGTGAGAGTGAAAACGGAGGCTGTGATCATTTCTGCAGGGTGGAGCAGAATTACGTCACCTGTTCATGTGCTAAAGGCTACCAGCTGGCCTCTAATGGGAAGTCGTGTCTTTCTAATGGTAAATGATGTTCTGATGTAGGAGAGATGTTTATCCACCAATTATCCTCAGTTCAAAAAAAATTCTGTTTTAGATCCTTTTAAATGTGGCACCGTCCATCTTCAGAAGACCAGAAGCATCTTAAACAACATACACATCAACAGCACTGAGAATGAAGAGGAGATGCATGTAGTGACCACCGTCGAGCCTGTCGTAGATTTCACAAACCCTCCCAGCAATGAGACAAACAGCATGTTTGGCCTCTTCGAGCCGGAGATCATCAATCCAGTGGAGGAGGAGGAACCAATTCTGCCTGAATCATCTGGGGGAAACACGCTAATCGTGAATGGTGTAGACTGTCTTCCTGGAGAGTGTCCATGGCAGGTAGAGACTTATAATTGGGTTCTTCTTAGTTTTAGTCTTCTTTTGCATGAAACCTTTTTTGGAAATATGAAATATGCCAGTTTGGTTGTGATATCGTTGACATCTAACTTTCTCTCAGGCTCTTCTTATTAATGAAGACAACACTGGCTTCTGTGGTGGCACCATCTTAAATGAGTACTTTGTCTTGTCGGCCGCTCACTGCATGAATCAGTCACTCTCCACCCGCGTGGTTTTAGGTACGACTTTATATGTCCTTAAGACTTCAAAATTTGTGACAAATTAATGCTGTTAAACTAACAAGAAAGTTTTGAGCTCTGAATGTTTTTATAGTGTATTGACTTGTTATATGTTAAAAGGTCAAAGGAAATTTGATTTCTCAGTTCATGACTCCTTTAAATACTATAACAGTATCTCAATGATACTAAATTAATGCTGGTTTTTCATTTATCTATAAAGAAAGAAAGAAAGAAAGAAAGAAAAGCATACCCAAATGAGTCACTAGACATCAGGAGAAACATCATGCAGAATTCAGTAAAAGTCTCCATCTACCCTTACATCGATCTAGGATAAACAAATGAGATATTCCTGTTTGTGTTTTCCTATCAGGTGAGTTTGACACGCTGGTCAATGAGGGTCGAGAGGTCACGCACGATGTAGACGAGATTCTGATTCACAAGAACTACATGGCTGACACCTATCACAATGACATCGCTCTCATCAAGCTCAGCAAACCCATCAAATTCACCAAATTCATCATCCCTGCCTGCCTGCCAGAGCACGACTTCGCTGAGCGTGTACTGATGCATCAGGAGGATGGCATGGTGAGTGGTTTTGGTCGCGTGCGTGAGGGCGGCCTTCAGTCCACCATCCTCCAGAAGTTAACGGTGCCATACGTCGACCGCAGCAAGTGTATTGAGTCCAGTAAGTTTAAAATCTCCACCCGCATGTTTTGTGCCGGATACGACCAAGAGGAGAAAGACGCGTGTCAGGGTGATAGCGGTGGGCCACATGTGACACGCTACAAAAACACATGGTTCGTCACAGGCGTGGTGAGCTGGGGTGAAGGATGTGCACGGAAGGGCAAGTACGGCGTCTACACGCAGGTCTCCAAGTACATCACGTGGATCCATAATGCCATGTCCAAAGTCATGCCACAGATGGAAGCTTCTCTAAAACCCAGACCAAAGCGAGAGCTGCTTCAGAAGACACCCATACGAAGAGTCTAAAGAAAAAATCAATACTATTTACTATCTTAATTCATTTTGATTCATCAATGTCATTATTCTGTTTGTCTTAATAATCTTTTATATGCATGTATAAATGGTGCATTCAAGTGATGTTGGATAGTTTGTATTTATTAGTTGAATGCACACAAAATTGTAATTATGAGTGGAAAGCTCTAAACTTTCTTTGATCTGAGTTGGGTCAACAGTGAGAAAATATTTAGGATGCATTGGATGCAGCATCTGTATTGATGGAAAATTTGTTAAAACAAATTCAAATTGATATGTTTTCAATAAAACTAAGTTGCATGTATAAAATACCATTGCCTTGACAATGACGATAGAAAATACGTTACTATTTGAATATTTGAATTTATAGAGCCTTCATAAATTGAATAACAACTTACAAAAGAAAAACACTATCAAAGCATATTTTTATTCATAATGTTTTAGAATAAATGTTTTAGTTAAATAAATATGAATTTTATATTGTACGTCACCATTTTGCTCTGACCAAAGTGACATGAATGCAGCTGATGACATAATTACGCTTTTCCAACTCATTTATTCAAATTTTCCAGGAGGACTTGAATGCACCATAACTTACTCTGGTTTATGAACAATATAATAAAATCCTCATTGATAAAGTAATGTTATTTCTAGTTGGATCTTGTTTTGGTCTGAAATGTCACATTATGGAAGGTTTGTCAATGCTGTTGACTGTCATCCAGATGAGATTTCAGTTTTAATAAAGACGACACTTGATTTTATAAACTGTTTTTTAGCCTATTGTATTTCTATCATATAAAGTCAAATGTGTTTCCTGACAAGAAATAAAGTTGACAGTGTCTACAAAACTCAGACAAATGTGAAAGCTGCTTCAGAAGAGTCTGACATCAATGTAAATCAACACTTTTTACTGTCTTAATTCATGTTGATTATTCATCAGTGACGTTATTCTACAGAAAAACATGTTTGGCTTCTTAATCATTCAATTTACTGTAACTATATACCAATCTAACCAAACTGGTTTGTCAATGCTGTTTCATGCTGACTATAATCCAAATGAGATGTCTCACAGTTTTAATTTACACGATGCTTGATTTGATAAGCTGTTTCTGTCATGTTTGTATTATAAAGTCAAATGTGTTTCTTGACGAGAAATTAAGCTGCGAACCGTATGTGGAGGTTTTCACAAACAAACAGATGAAGAGTTCAGAGGTCGTGTTGACAGTCTAGAGTCCAGATACACAGTGCTAAGCACACAGTCTCTTCAAACACACAGAAATTTTCGCAATTTACCATTTAGACATCAAATAGAAACACATTAATGAATAAATATGACTTGCTCATTTAACAGTGTTTAATCACAGCGTGTTAATGGGCTGAAAGCATCAATGCGCTGACGTCATATTCTGAAACATCCTGTGTGTTAAATTTTGTAGTCATGTACAGGACAGTTAGACACATGTATCCTGAGGAAGACGCTCTTTGGAGAGAAGCTTATGTTATTGACCCTATTGATTGTGGGCGGGGCTACAGAAAAGCAGCTGATCATTGTGATGAGACTAACTGGCATTGGAATCTTCTGCTGATTGATTGCGATGGAATCACTCATTTGCCGGCTGCTGTTCTTTATCCTGATCGTTCATCATGTATCATCTGCAGATCAACACACAGGTAAGAGATCGACTGTCAACTGTATGTCACACTGGACTTTTTGTTCCTGTCCTAGTTTTGCTCTATTTAAACCAGTTTGATTTGGACATTCACTGCTAGTGTTCCTCAAACCACAGAGATGGTGTGAATATTTTTCAAGCATGCACAGTGTGATGTTTGTTGAAGTCCACGGTGTGTTTCAGTGTTTCGATCCCGGCAGCGGGCAAATGTGCTACTGCTGCGCTCCAGACGGGCAAATGCATTTCTGCTGGAGGAAATTCTACAGGGGAATCTGGAGCGCGAGTGCTTTGAGGAAAGATGCAATAAAGAAGAGGCCAGAGAATACTTTGAGAACGACCAGAAGACAGTACGGCATCTGATGATCATCACACACACACACATCACTGTTCAGTGTATATATTGGCGCTTTTCCACTGCGTGGTATGACTCGGCTCAGTTTGCGTTTCCACTGCAGTTTAATCCCTCTTTAGTGTGGGCGGAATTATTCACATGTTCTTATTGTTGCACCTCCTCTATTGCTGCAACTCGTGAAAAACTTTTTCATTCCATGTCACCCCATCAAGCTCTCACTGGATCCGCTACTCTGCTATCAACGAGAGAAACGTCTGTACTTCCTCAACAGGCAACAAAACAGCCATTCTTTGGTTGTTAAAAAAGGTGTTCTCGTTCAAAACAGTTGCGTTTGATCCTTCGGTGGCTGTGCTGATTTAAATCTAGCGGCTCTGTTGTGTTTGTTTCGCAAATTCAGTGACGCAGGTAGTGATGATTCTCTCCGGCCAATCCGTGATCAGCAGGGTTTATATGTCAGATTTTGGTAATGGTACGGTTCACTTGTGGCGCTTTTCCACTTCATGGTACGCTACAGTACCTGGTACTATTTTTTAGTACCACCTCGATTGAGGTTCCAAGTGAACCGTACTGTTACCAAAACGTGACTTGTAAACTAGATTTAAATAGTGAATAATCCCTCCCACTCTAAAGCGATATTAACCTTTTGAGCGGTACGGTCCCACATATGGGATTTAGAACGTTCGGTGACGTCGCATAACTGCCAAATTCAAACTGCGTTTTCGCGCGTTGGCTGGGGCTGAGCCAGAGCCAGACGTGCACTGCTCTTGTCATATTATCACAACTATGTAGTGTTCTTAACCACATAATTCATATTTTAGGTTTCAGACATTTAAATACACATAAATACTAGAAAAACAATACATTTAGAGTTTTAAAAATACATGCATATGTCTATGGAAGCAACAAAAATAATCCATTCAAATTTAATTTGCAGATGTGTTTTATTCATATCAGATACACATAGTGTAAGTAACTATAAAGTTCACTCTATTCTTCACCCAGTCCACCCGCCACTTATTACCTGTATTTCAGGAGAAATTGATGAATTAACGTGCTGTAAATCTGACTGACAAGACTCTCTGCACTGCAGCGCGAGCAAACATGGCGGCGCCCGTCTCACATTACAGATCCCGATCAAGATCATTTAGAAAGCTTTTTAAACGACCAAACACACTCGTTTACACATATTTATGAATCGGAATATCGGATTGTTCATGACATGGTATGCAAGTTTGTGAATATTTGAAATTAAAAAAGGAAAAACGAAATAAAAGCGATCCATCTGTCATACAGTGTTATTGTAGACGCGGTGTGTCACGTGACAAGCCTGACGCGTCGCCATGGAAACAGTAAGGGGAACGTTCTAAAATAACGGTGGTCTTAAAAAAAACTCACTCTGGGGGGACCGCTAGAATATTTTAAACTCACCACTGAAAAGGTTAAACTGCAGTGGAAAAGCAAACTGTGCCGAGCTGTGCCGTACTGTACTGAGCCGTGCCAAGCCTAGTTGTACCATGCAGTGGAAAAGCACCATTGGAACTTCAACCGAGGTGGCACTAAAAAAAGTACCAAGTACCAGGTACTGTACCCAGGGGAAACCCCCCCAAAAGTGAACCATACCAAGCCATACCATGCAGTGAAAAAACGTCATATGTAATGGGTCATCTCTGCGTTGTGTTGTGTAAAACTCAGTATGGATACCAATTCGCACTTGAAGACAGATTTTTATTCTGTTGACAACATATTAAACAGCAGTGATCAGATTTGCAAATCACTATAATGTTCTTTAATGAGGTGAACAAACTTGATGTTAACACAAATAAAATGTAGCATGAACACAAATCATACAATATTCATTTAAACACACATATATATCAATATTAGTCCATAAGTTGGTTCTACAATTAATACATTATACTTTTATCAAAGAGCATTCACTCACCACAGCCATTCACTCTCTCAGCTGGCGCGAATCTAAATTACTTAAATTTATATAAACAGTTATACAACAACACAACTGAGAAATATGTACCTGTTGACAACATATTAAACAGCGGTGATCAGATTCGCAAATCACCCTTGTGCATGTTCTATAATGAGGTGAACAAACTTGATGTTACCACAAATATAATGTACCAAAACACAAATCATACAATATTAATTTAAACACACGTATATATTAATATTAGTCCATAAGATGGTTATACAATTAATACAATATACTTTTATCATGGAGCACTCACCGCAGCCATTCTCTCTCTCGGCTGTAAATGACCCTGCCAGAACTAGTTCATTATCTGGGTGGAGTGTGCAGGTAGAGCGCAATTAAAGGAAGCATACATGAAAATGGGTGTAGCAAGTGGAAACACCTTCTTGACCCTGTTACATTAAGGATGCTTATTTCCACTTGCTTCCAAAACATATATGCAAAAAAAAATTGTACTATAACAATGACGAGTGAAAAAACTGACCACAATATAACATCAGGTACATAACCTCAAGAACCATATAAAGTAATAGGAAGAGAGAAGAAGAAAAAAATATATACAGTGTTCAAAACTTGAAATTGTCAGTTCAATTCAGTGTAGACACTATTCCCCACAGGAATTAAAGTGGAAAAAGGGAGGCCAATACCCTAGACCAGTGGTTAATCCTGGTCCTGGAGAATCCCCAACACTGCACATTTTAGATGTCTCCCTATTCAAACACACCTGATTCAACTCATCAGCTCATTAGTGAAGACTCCAAGACCTCAACTGTGTATGTCAGATAAGAGAGACACCAAAAGCATGCAGTGTTGGGTGTTCTCCAGGACCAGGATTGGGAACCACTGCCCTAGACACTCTTAGACAAACATGCCCATTACATGTTAGCTAAACAATGACAATTCCTACATTTGGGCACACAAGTTACTGAGTAGAGAGACTTCAAGGATGAGATAACATATAAAACTCAAGCAACATAATTATGTTTACCCCAGAACTTTTTGCTGGTTCATTATCTCAATCAGTCTCGTAATTGGTTTAAACAGTCTACCAACTCTGGATCTCATACGACTTCATTCAGCAGGAAAGTTATCAACACTTATATCAGACACTGAATTAGCTTCTACAAGGCGACCACCATTAGGTATCGCAGCACTCAAGAAAACAGAAGCATATATTTTAACTTGCTCTGCAATGGATTCAGGTACACCCCTGTTCATACCCTCAATATCATCATAACCCTCAGTTCTCAGCTGGGTGGTATCAGAGCTGTCAATCACATCATGCTCTAATTTACTGGACTGAGCCGTATCAAAGGCTTGTATAGTCTCAAGAACATCTGTAGCTTCCTCCACATCATCCATGCCTGCATCATTCGTGCCATCAGAAGGTAGCTGTGATACCCACTCTTGTGTCCTGTAATTAGAAGTATTTTCAGACACATTAGCAACCACATAATCAATACTATCAGAGACACTCATGTGGTTTTCGGTCGTATCACCTTCCAAGTCATCATCAGGAAGTGGAAGAAAGTTTACTGGTATTTTAAGGTTAAGATGTACAGTATTCACAATACCACTACGACTGTGCTGAATTCTGTAGGTATTACTGTCTGCATTAAATCCAACAACAGTGTATACTGTATCCTCCCAAAGGTCAGCAAGCTTCCATTTTCCCACATGCTCCCTTGTTGGCAAGCAAAATTCTATAACCAACATCAATTGGTCCTCCCTTGACTCTCAGCATGTCTCTTAAGCTGTTTCGTAGCAGATGCCCGTGCAACGTGCATTGCCTCCTTCATATCTCTCCGTAGAGCCTGGATGTAATCGTCATAGTTCACAACATCAGGACTGTCCAGAACAGTTTCAAATACAAGGTCAATGGGCAGCCGCAGAATCCTCCCAAACATCAACAGGAAAGGAGGATACCCCGTGGTTTTGTGGATGGTGCAATTATAAGCAAAATTTAGAGTTTTGAGTACTTGCGGCCATTTGTTCTTGGTCTTTGCCAGCAGAGCATATATCATATGACCCAGCATCTTGTTCATCCTCCCACATGCTCCGTTACCCATCAGATGATAGGGAGTTGTTATCTATTTTTGGACTTCACAAAAGTAGTTATGCCACAGTTTATGCACCACTGCTTTGGCAGACAGATTTGGATTTGGCATTAGCCATTTTTGTGAAGTGTTCTGTTACAACAAGAACATCCAGTCACTGGTTGGCCGAGTCCTCTGTTGACCAAAAGTCTATGCAAACGAGTTCAAGGGGCTCTGTCATAATGATGTTCTCTAACGGTGCATGACCCTCCGGTTCTGGTGTCTTGCTGATCACACATCAACGACAGCACTTCACGTACTCTCTCACATCCTTCTATAGGCCATACCAAAATTACCTTTGCCAAGCACAAAACAGAGTCTGCTGCTGACCTTGATGTCCTGCTTGGTCATGAACACCTTTCAACACCATGGTTTTAACTGCGTCAGGTACGACATACAGGTAGGTTTTCCTTTTGGTGATACTATTCTTTGAAACCCTGTACAACACAACACACCATTCTTTGTCAGTAGTTTTCCCCAGTTTTTAATTTTTTTGAAGGCTGTTGTTTGATTATTTATTTATTTTCTATTTTTTGTTCTTCATCTTTTTTCAAAGAAGATAATTATTATGATGTTGTCTTCCTTTTGTTCCTTAATTAGATGTTTCATGGGACAGCACATCAATGTGTGGTGATTCCGATGGCATTATTGCTTGCAGAAGGTGAGGCAGCAACAAGGCATGTGACTTGATGTTTTCATTGCTATGCCTACAAGAGTGCAGAACAGATTCCACTACCTGCTTTGACATTGTGCCAGGTAAGGGGACTTTAACTGTATGGTATCAGGAGTACTGTTGAAGGGGCGAGTAGACCCATCTGTGAGTGGAATTTGTCACAGATAGCCCATTTCATGGCGAAAAACTCCAATCTATGCACAGGGTATCATGACTGAGCATAGGTAAGTGACTTGCTTGTGAAAGCAACCGGCCTAGCTACTGTTCCACCAGCAGGAAGCTGGGACAAAACTGCCCCGAATCCATTACATGACGCATCAATTGAAAGCAAGAATGGCTCAATCAAAATTTGGATGGGACAACACAACTTTTTCAAGCAAGGCTTTCTTCAGTTGTACAAAAGATTGCCTACACTCCTCAGTCCAATCTGAAGAAGACAACTCTCACTGATGCATTCGCCGTTTCAGTTTTTTACGTGGAGCCTTTAGTTCCAGTAGTAAGATTGAACAATGTTTTGGCAATAGCCGAATACTCTTCAATGAACTGCTGGTAGAACACTACCATACCCAGAAAAGATCTTAATTTCTGCCGGCAGGGGACATTAGTACCTACAACCATAAGATCATCTTCAGTCAAGTCAAGTCAAGCCACCTTTATTTTTATAGTGCTTTAAACAAAAAAGATTGCGTCAAAGCAACTGAACAACATTAATTGGGAAAACAGTGTGTCAATAATGCAAAATGGCAGTTAAAGGCAGTTCATCATTGAATTCAGTGATGTCATCATGCAGCTCAGTTCAGTTTAAATAGTATCTGTGCAATCATTTGCAATCAAGTCAATGATATTGCTGTAAATGAAGTGTCCCCAGCTAAGCAAGCCAGAAGCGACAGCAGCAAGAAACCAAAACTCCATCGGTGACAGAATCGAGAAAAAACCTTGGGAGAAACAAGGCTCAGTCGGGGGCCAGTTTTCCTCTGACCAGACAAAACCAGCAGATCAATTCCAGGCTGCAGCACAGTAAGATTGTGCAGAAGAATCATCTGTTTCCTGTGGTCTTGTCCCAGTGGTCGTCTGAGACAAGGTCTTTACAGGGGATCTGTCTCTGAGGCTCTAGTTGTCCTGGTCTCCGCTGTCTTTCAGGGCTGTAGAGGTCCTTCCTAGGTGCTGATCCACCATCTTGTCTGGATACAGACTGGATCTGGTGTCTACGGTGACTTTGGAATAAGAGAGAAACAGACTAATATTAGCATAGATGCCATTCTTCTAATGATGTACCAAGTACATCAGGTGTTATGGGAAGTGTTCCCGGTTCCGGTTTACCTAATTAATACAGCCTAAAAATCCTTTAACGGATTTGGATATTAGAAGCATATTAGTGTGTTATGTGTAAGCCAGGTTAAAGAGATAGGTCTTTAATCTAGATTTAAACTGCAAGAGTGTGTCTGCCTCCTGAACAATGTTAGGTTCAGTGACAGAAGCGATGGCGTGGACTTTTTCAGGATCGGAAGCAATACTGTCCACACTGATGATGTGACCTAAAAATTTTACAGAACTCCGCAAGAGATGACATTTCTTCAGAGCAAGCTTGAGGTTGTGAGCCTTCAAATGCTTAAACACAATTTCCAGACCACAATACACCAGCTCCTCGGTGGGTGCAAACACTGGGACGTCATAGAGATAACATGATAGGCTGTTGAAATTCTGATCCCCGAATATCGTCAACATCATCCACATGAAAGTGGCTGGACTGTTACACAGCCCCTGCAGTAAACGATTATATTTATATAACCCAAAAGATGATATAAATGCTGTGTATTTCTGGTCATCTTCATGAACTTCTACATTATAGTAGTCAGATGTGAGATCCATAGTTGAAAAATAATAATTTCCACCCAACGCAGCTTGATGGGGAAGGGGATGCACGTCTTTGAATGTGTGAGCATTAATCCAACAAAAGTCTGTGCATATTCTCAAATCTCCTGATTTCTTCCAAACTAGGACGAGAGGTGATGCAAACTCGCTACTAGATTTCCATATGATCTCCTGTTCTTCTATTTCTTTCAAAGCATGCAAAAGTTTGTCATATTGATTTGGAGCAAGGTATTGATATGGCAACCGAAGGGGTTTGTCGTCACTCAGGCGAATGCGATGAACAAAGCCTGTTGCTTTTCCACATTCCAACTTGTGTCTGGAAAAGATAGAATGGTACTGAGAGATAAGCTGAACAAGTTTTGCTTTGCAGTCTGCCGACACATCGCAAGACTCCACATCTAAGTCAGCTAAGCCCAAGTCACGTAAGACTGCTGTGCGATCAGCAGAGTCATTCAGTCCAGATTTGACAGGTAAGCTTAGAGTATTTGATACACTCATCTTATCCTGTCTGTCAGTTAAAACATCAGCTGTTCTCTGAACTTTTTGTTCTAGATCAAATGAGCAACCATCAGGAAATTCAGAGCTGTCAAAATCCTGCAAGGCTATGCAAGGAAAAGCATCAGCAAGTGTAGAATTTATTTTCAAAGTCACTGCTTTCTCAGAAGGACTTTTCATTTTTAGCGGGACCCATCCATCCTTGCATATCAAGGCTACTGTTCTTCCAACCAGCACTGACCTTGGCCTTGGTTTTACTCTAGTGGGCTCCAAAATGACAACACTGCCAGCTGAGATGTCATGAGTGCTTTGCAGTCTGTCCCAAACTAAGTTTTCAGTCATGGGCTCAAGTGACACTGCCTTTTTGATTTTTACTTTTCCCACGAAATCAGGGACAGTACCATTTTTCCACTTCTCCACATTGGCTAGCAGGTCAAGTAACTTGTTTTGTTCAGTGTTATTCTCACAGTCAGACACACGTATTAGTAACTATGCAGAGGTTTTTAACTGATGAATCAAATGTTTCAAGACGTTACTACCAAGAATTGGATCATCACTTTGGCCATTGACTAGAACAGTGATGTGACAGCTGTACATATCCATGTCCAGCTCACACACTCCTAAAGGGTTTGTTCTGGTGCCTCCACATCTAACTAAAACAACATCTGTTGGGGCAAGATCTTGGAGCTAATGGGGCAAGCCATTGACCCACTGTCAAGCATTGCTTACGCCTCAACTTTTCCACCAATAATCACTGAAGTGTAAAAAAGATCCTCATACAGTATGCCTCAAGTTTCTGTGTATTTTACAAGACAACTGTACATTCTGAACTATACTCTTCACATACACTTATATTTACAGATTCCACAATCCAACGATGGGGATCATCATTTGGCCTTACACTCAACCCCTCCACATGCAGGCCTATTCGTTTCCCGTACGTGGAAGAGCATACAACTCAGTCATCCTATCGGCAGCTATGCAGGCTTTGGCTTTAGGACACTTTACATGTGAATGACCTGCTTTGTAACAAAGAAAACACAGATGATTTGCTCTTCAGTGAAAATGGGTGGTGTGGCCAATATTTCCATACACCTCACATGGTGAAGTAGGCATCACTCTGCTTCTGGGGACTGGGGGCACTCTAGACACAGAGCTACATCGTTTCTCTCTACATGTATGGACATCAGCTGCTGTCCACAGCTCCAACAGTCTGCCCTTAAAAATTAGTGAAAGCTCAGGATCTGGAAAATGTCTGATAAACATTACAGTGAGCTCATGGGACAGATCATTAGTCTTCTTATTTTGTCTCTTTAACCTCTTAACTGTCACCCGTCCCCTCTGTGGGACGCCTAAGTTTACTTTAATTTTACAATTAAATCCTAATCTTATCATGACAAACTATATATCGTTGGAAAGGTCTAAGACTCCTAAATAGATATTTTACTAATGTTTTTTGTTAAAAAATTATGTAGGAAAAGTAATAGATTAATTTATGACAAGAGTGCACCCACAAAAATCTACATCATAACACAAGTTCTGTCTTTTGGACAAATCAATAGAGGGTTTATTGCACAAGCCCACCCTCACAACTTCACATGCCCGCCCCATAATCCTACTCATGACTTCATCAGCTTGTTGTTCAACTGGCATCCCTATTTTGCGCAAATATGACAGCACTATGGCTTCCCACTCATGTGTTGTGTATGGATCAGCCCCAAAACAAACTGGTTCTTTGATTTCAGATTTTAGAACTCTGTTAAAGACAGACCCATAGGAAAGAGATGTAAAAAGTGAGATCTCTTTAACATCTCAAATATTTCTCCTAGACATAAATGAGGTTACTTTAAGATCAAATAGAGATTTTTGCTTGAGTCTCCTGCTTCTCAAACTTGTCTCCCGAGACAAAACTCTAACAATCTCACACTGTCAAAATGATCTTCTTTAAAGCTTTAGAAGAGATCTCAACAACCTTACAAACTGTGCTTTGATATTTCTCTTTAGCAAGAGACTCTGGATCTCTCACATATGTCTCTTTTAAAGCTTTAGAAGACATCTCAACAACACCACACACTGTGCTCATATATTTCTCCTTAGCTAGAGACTCTGGTTGTCTCATTTTCTCATTTGTCCCAGCTTGCTCTATTCTTTTTCTATTCTATCTGTTTTCTTTTTATTTATTATATTATTTAAAAACCCCTTGCTATGTGTACTGCGTTAAGATAACTGAGCTTTGTTATAGCATTTGTATATCATTGCTCTTTTGTTGATTTTGATTGCTTCCATTGTCCTCATCTGTAAGTCGCTTTGGATAAAAGCATCTGCTAAATGACTAAATGTATTGTAAATTGTTATTATTTGTGATCAATTACTACTATTGGTTATTATTATTATCAATACTGAAAACTGTTTTTGTTTTATATATTTATATATTACCCTAAGACTGAATGATAATGTATCACATTTTCCAACCAGCACAACTGTTTTCAACTTTGATAATAATCAGAAATGTTTCTAGAGCAGCAAATCAGCATATTAGAATGATTTCTGAAGGACCAATAGAAAGGTACCATACAAACAGTCCACATTCTCTAGGGCAGAGAAGTCTTCTAGGGCAGAGAAGAGCATTGGTGTCATATGGTCTTATATTATGGTAGGCATTTAACTTTAGAGATATTAAATTGTCCCTCTAAAAGAGATTTCTCTAAATTATTTACTATTTGTCATATACACCTGGAACGACCAATTATAATGTAAAAAAGTATGCCTGTTAATCATTAATGTGATAAATGATAAGAATTTTAATTTAAAAAAAAATAGATAGCATTTTATTTCTGTATTGTTAGGGTGACCAAACGTGCCATTTTCCCAGGACACGTCCTGGCCAGGATTTCTATATTGCCTAAAATATCCAGGTTTTGGCTTTGGTTTCCTGTTTTCATACTTAATGAAGGTAATGATCGTTTGACCTGTAAAATGCAGACATTTTTCGCAATCGACCAATCGTGGTGCGTGAGAAGGTGGGATCTACAGAGAATGGTCAAACGATGCAAATACGTGTACATATTAGTGTTCGACTTGAAGCAGCAATGAGCATACCGATCAGTGTATGACATCAAAGTAACGTGAGAACAATTCAAAAGCACAAGAAGCTGTCTGCTCTCTAGAACTCTCACGGTACTTTGTCATACAACAATTGGTCTGCGCAGCACAAACAAAGCCAAAACGTGGATATTTTAGGCAATATAGAAATCATGGTCATGTGGTGTTATTGTTAGGTTGGATTTAGGTCGCGACGTCAGGTGACCAAAATTCTATAAGTTAGTAAGTGGTCTTAAAAATTTATCTGTGCATAATGAGCTGGTGGGTTTATGGTGTGGTGTGTGGTGGGCTGCTCTGTGCCAGAAAGTCCAGGGCCATTTTTTTAGCCCCAGTCCACTCCTGAATCAGGGCAGTAGCAACTCCAATTTGTTGGGGGTGCTAATAAAATAATTGAATTGTGTAGGTAATGAATGCCTAAACTGCATCTAAACAACATGCAGTTTCAGTAATCTAGAGTTTTTTTCTATACAACACAGCTTCTGAAAGACCAGGGTTTCTGTGCATCTTAAAATAAAAATAAATAAATAAATAAATAAAATGAGCCATTCCTCAAATTAAAGTCTTAAATCAGAGCAGAAAGTCTTACATTCATAACATTAAATGTTGCATGCACTGCAAAAAAAAAAAAAAAATATATATATATATATATATATATATATATATCTTCCTCAGTATTTTTGCCTAATTTTTACAAATATCTAATCATCCTTAAATCAAGATGCATTTACTTGAGATGCAAAATGAAAATATGCCAATGGGGAACGAAAACTTGTTTCCCTTTGAATTTTCTGAGCCCACTGGCAGATATTTGTTCTTGTTATAATCATAAACTCAATTTACTTTGATCAATTTCTCAGAAAACAAGACTTCTCATCTAATGTCATTTTGCTTCACAGATAAATGTATTAGATTTGCACTGCAAACAAGTAAAAAGGAAGAACATAATTTTTGAAGATACAGTAAGTTATTTCCACATTCTAATCAGTGTTTTGTGAGTAGAAAACATTCAAGCCTTAAACTATTTTTCGTAAAATTAATTAAAACGTAATGGATATCTGTAAGGATTTGTATTTTCAGATTTCACAACACGTTGTGTTCCTTAAAATGTATTTGCTTTGTCTTAAAAGGTCTTTAAAATTCTTAAATTTATTTTCATAAAACCAGCAGGAGCCCTGAAGACATGCAAAGTTTGGAGGAGAGCATCAATAAGTATTTTATTTCATTTTCTATCAAAACTATACATTTACAAAGTCACTGTGTAAAAATGTGCAGTTATTAAGAAGTTAGATATGTTATTAATTTTGCTGATCACATCTTTAGGCCTATTATTACCCTGTCAGCTCTCTAAATCAATAACGGTTTATTGAAATCTGTCGACTGACACCACGGCCTACTGGCCAGAACCAGTAATGAGGGCTTTAAAACTGCAGTGCGTTGAATGAACAAGTCATTCACACCGAACTTGTTTGTGCTTTTAAAAATCAAGCATCAGGAGACTGTTTTTATTAATTGAACTTCCTTTACCTGGTAAACGGCATTTAAAAAACCGTGCGAAAAGCTGAAAAAGCAGATGAGGTACGGTCAAAGACGGCTGTTTGACATGATGTTTTGATCGAAAATACATTTTCTGTCTTTTCCCCATCCCCACAAGGTGAACAAAGTGCAAAAGTTTATATTAAAATCACTATTTTTTGGGGGTCATATTAATCTTTAAAAATATCAGGAGCTTTTCATTTTCAGGAGCTGGGCAATTCATCAGGGGTTTCAATTCTCAAAAATAGCTACTCATCAGAGGCAGAGGTCTGTTGTTTATCCTCTGAGATGTTTTTGAAGTCTGAGTTTATTTTCTTGATATTAAATATTGCTTCATCATTATTGGATTATGATCACTGTTGATGATGAAGTAAAAATGATTGCTAATGCGGGCCATACCTGAGCGGCCTAATTGATTACTCCAGAGTGGGGAGATTCTGATATAGGAGATGATAGTATGGATATAAGCCAGGGAAGTATGAGAATGAAGGAGAAGAGAGGAGATGATTTAGCAGGAGCCAGGTCGAAGAAAATAAGAGGCAGTGGAGGTATTGGAGAAGGAAACAAGGTAAGTGAGCAGGCAGGGCGATTTCAAAATCATATTGAGATTTATGGATGACAAGGGAATTTTGTCAGTGAATCCATCTGACACAGAAGAGCGTAAGCAGGTGTTCTCCAAAATGGTGCTACGTGATGCGGAGAGACACAGAGGAGACGATTTGTTGAATAAAGTCGTTATTACGTACAAAAAGTATTCTCATCGCTTCATAATGTTACGGTTGAACCACTGATGGCAGATGGACTGTTCTGATGATATCTTTCATACTTTTCTGGACCTTGACAGTATAATTTACTTGGCAGTTAATGGGACAGTGACAAGCCTCCCGATTTTTCATCGAAAATATCTTAAATTGTGTTCCGAAGATGAATGAAGCTTTTTATGGGGTAAGTGATTAATGACATAATTTTCATTTTGGAATGGAGTATCCCTTTAACATCATCATGGGGAAAATGGAATCTGCTATATAATGTTAACACATCTAGGTACTTTAGCAGCTTTGAAACTCCTAGGTCTATATAATAAAGTGTGGGATATGGCGAAACTGCCTAAGCTTCGAAAGAAGCAGTGATTATTCCTATTAGGAAGCCAGGAAAAAATCCTTCAAAACCAGTAAACTATAGGCTAATAGCTTGAACATCGCATTTAGGCAAAGTAATGGAAATAATGATTACTGAAAGAAGAACATTTTATTTGGAAACAAAAGAACTTTTATAACCTTATTAGAGTGGCTTCAGGAGAGGGGAGGAGCTATGGACCCAGTTATATGTTTGGAAACAGAAATCAAGAAGGCACAGGTAAACAAAGAATCGGTTATGGCAGTTTTCTTTGAGAAAGCATGCAACATGGCTTGGAAGGAGGGACTAATGATTAAGTTAAATGAAATAGGAATTTAAGGAAGAGTATGTAATTGGATTAAAGATTTTTTTATACGACAGATCTATTCAAGTTAGAATTGGTACATGTCATGTTCTGTTTGTGTCTTTTGATCAGCTTTATAGTTTGTTACTTAATTCATGCTCTCCTTTGTTCCTTGCTCGTTTGGTTTCCATGGTTACTAATTGACTGAGTACTCTGTTCAGGGGATGCTTGTTTAGTTCCTGTTTGCTTGCACTATTTAAGTCCTCAGTTTCTCCCCAGTCTTCATCTGGTATTGAAGGTCTTAGTTTTGTAGAGTCCAAGTCTTTCTCCTGGGTTTATGTTTGTGGCTTTAAATAAAGTACCTGTGATTTATGCATCTTCTTCGCCGAGCGCCTATCTCTACACAAACTCTCTGACAGAATACCAGACCAAGCTATAAGGAGGAATATCAGATCTACAAACAAGATGAACTGGGCTGAGAACTAGCTATGGTGGCTTTGGCAGGGTGGTCAGCATTTGGAGATGTATGTGGAGGAATTCATAGAGCTGGTGAGCTGGCCTGATGCCTCACTATGTGTCCTGTTTTCAGTTATGACTGGACGAGAATATCATTCGTTGTAGTTCTCCCTTATGTGATTTTCTCTTTGGTCGCATTAATCAATCTTATCCTGTATTTAAACAGCTCTAACTTTGAGGTAGAGGAAGTTAAAAAAGATAAGAGCCCGTCCATTCATGTCTTTCTGAGAAACACTGTGCCTCGCCAGCTCACTCCAACAGCGCTTAAGTTGCAGACCCAGGATTAACATCTGTCCGGTCATTGCTGAGATCCGCTTCCCTTCCTCCGTTTCCAGCTCCCAGAACCACTCTAGTCCTCGGCCCAGAACCAGTGGCAGCTCCAGAATGCTCTCCAGAGCTCAACCAGGAGCCCAGCCATCCGTCATCTCCTTCGCCTCCACTGGTCCAATCCAGCCCTCCTTCGTCTCTTGATCCTCCTGCATTAGCCAGTTCCGCTCCTCCAAAGCATCCTCCAGTGCCCGCTCCTTGAGAGTGCCCTCCATAATCCCTTCGGGCATGGAAGCACCTAGTTTTCCCCAAGAAAATTTGTGTGGGGGGGAGGGGCGTATATCCATTGCCATAGTGGCTGAGCCGGGGATCCTGGACAAGGCCACGAAGGCTCCTCCATGGCCTCCTGAAAGGCTCGCACCTCCATGGCCTCCCTGGAACCGCCTTCTGGGAGGGGGTGATATGTCCGTTTCTGTGTGTGTGTGTGTGTGTGTGTGTGTGTGTGTGTGTTTTTGATCAGCTTTCTAGTTTGTTACTTAGTTCATGCTCCCCTTTGTTCCTTGCTCATTGTTTCCATTTTGTTTGGTTACTAATTGATTGAGTACTCTGTTCAGGTGCTGCTTGTTTAGTTCTTGTTTGCTTGCTCTATTTAAGTCCTGAGTTTCTCCCCAGTCTTCGTCTGGTGTTGAAGCTCTTCATTTGATTGTAGAGTCCAAGTCTTTCTCCTGGGTTTATGTTAGTGACTTTAAATAAAGTACCTGTGATTTATGCATCTTCTTGGTCGAGCGCCTTTTTCTACACAAACTCTCTGACAGTACAGCCTTGTCCAGGATGTATTTGTAGATAACTGTACCCCTCAGGGTAGTGTCATTAGTCCAGTGCTTTTTTTTTTTTTTGCACATGATAAATGACTTTTTTTTTTTTTTCAAGTTCCACCTGATAATAGTCTGTCTTTATTTGCAGATGATGGAGCATTATGGAAAAAGGGGAAGGAACGTTGGTCACATTAAAATAAAGATACAAGAGGAAATAAATGTGGTCGAAAAATGGTCATACTCATGGAGATTTAAGTTTTCAGTAGAAAAAAAATTAATCACTAATATTTACCAGAAAGTAAAAGGAAATCAATGGAATGGAGTTAAGAATGTATGGACAAATAATTGAGCAATTTAAAATTTTTGGGAGTGTGGTTTGATGCCAAACTGATTTGGACAGGACAATCATATATTCAATGAATGTAAGAAGGTGTTAAATGTTATGAGGTGTTTATCTGGATTGGAATGGGGAGCGAGCAGAAGTGCAATGAAAAACGTACACACAGCATTGATTAAATTCGTATTGGATTATGCGAGGTTTTTGTATATGGATCGGCAGCAAAAACATCATTTTCAAAAGTTAAAAGTAGTACAAGCTCAAGCATTGATATTGTGATGTGTTGTGGTGTGGTCAAGTCGACTCCTGTTGGTGATGGGGAAATGCCAATGTGATTCTTATGGGAACAGCTAATGATGAATTATTTGGGCAAATTTAAAAGGACATTCGGAGGCTAGAAACCCAACCACCAAGGTACTTCTCCCATGTTGGGAGAGTGAGAGTAATAGTAAATGTTTTGCATAGGTCTCAGTGGATATATTAAGAAAAATGTGATTAGATCAAGAAACATACATCCCTACAGTCCCATTAACAGTAACTCCTCCATGGTTCTTTCTCTCAGTATCCGTTGATTTGTATCTACTTTGAAAATAGTCATCTATTCAAAGATACAGGAAATCTACCAGTGTTGGTGGAGAATAGGATTCAAACATTGTATCAGAATTATGTAGCAATATATACAGATGGATCCAAAGATCCTACAGGAAGAACAGCATATGCATTTACCACTCCATATTTACAAGTATCGATCAATAGGAGAACATCAGATCACCTGGTAGTTTTATACAGTTGAGTTAATAGCAATTGCAACAGCTCTGCACTGGGTGAACAATTAAATTCAAGCTCAGATTCAAGTTCAGCGTTATTATCCTTACAGTCATTTTCATCCCGGAGTAAGCAAGACATAGTTAATGAAATATATGAAACTCTTTTCAGACTTCACAATTTGAATATAGTGGTTAGATTTATGTGTGTGCCCGCTCACAGGGGAGTTAAAAGCAATGAAACGGCAGATTCATTAGCAAAAGGAAGCAATCAGGCAGGAAATACAATTGACATTTTATTTAGCAAAACAGAAAATAAAGGCAATAATTAAAAGTAAAATTTTTAGCAAATGGCAAGATAAATGGAATCAGGGAAACACAGGCTTACATCTTTATACCATCCAGAAGGAAGTGGGAAGGATAAGTATGACAGGGCGAAGAACAAATATAATATCAAGATTAAATAAGACATTATATCTCATTGGAAAACATCCCACAGGCCTGTGTGAATGTAGTCAGGAGGAGGAATCAGTAAAAACATGTACTATGTCACTGCCAAAAATATATTACAGAAAGAGAAATATTCAGAAGGTCACGACAGGAGATATTCGATGCAAAACAAATACTCAGTCAAACAGGAAATTATAAATTCTTTAATTGTATTCTGAGGGTAACTGGATTAATTAATAGAATACAAAGAATTTTTTTTTATTTAATTTTTTTTTTTTTTAAGTTTCTGTTTGTCACTCTGGTCCACACTCCTATATAGTAGGTGGCAGTATGCACCTTAATGTTAAATGCCACTCGCCATAAAAGAAGAAGAAGAAGTGATTTTTTTTCTATATAGGAATTGCTAGCAGAAACTCAAAATACCTATGTTTTGCGCTGTTTATGTATGCTCAAATCGGTCAAACCAAGAAACAACAAGGAGCTTTTATCATGTACAAAAATTTGTTGTTCATAATAGGAGGAAAGGCAAAAAATTGACTGAAAAACACAGGAAAAAGTGACTTGTAAACCTGCATCTGCGGTCGGGAGGAGCCGAGTCGGATAATGCTTGTATGTGCAAATGGTTAATATAATATAATAATATATTAAGATATTAATAAAGAAATATGTAAATATATACAGGATTGACAACTCTCACACATTCAGCATGAGACAGTCAGAATTCACTAAATGCTAAATGCCACACGTAAACACAATGTAAATAAGATATTATATGTGCAGCTTAGAGAGTTTAATTGATTATAATGGAACATTGTGAGGATTGCGATAAATTGAAGTGAGTGTCTTCATTTTATCTTCTTAGTGATTATATGAAAAGCAATATTTGCTGGCTTTCTAGGCTATAAATCAATTCAGACAATTCGAATAAAAGTTTTGTTTAATGTGCTGCTAACAGGACCAACGGCCACATACCCTGTACATCAGAGGTGGGCAATTTTTAGACCAGAGGGCCCACATCAAGTTTTGCAAACCAAGTGAAGGGCCACATACCAAATCCTTGATAAAAATAACTTTTATTTACACTGGATGTATGCATGAAAAAATATTATTTCACAGAAATATTTGTCACATTAACACATTCAGCAGTTCTTATTTAATATCTATTATTGAGTCAAATTTAAAACAGACAATCTCAATCTGGTATTTGTTGTAGTTTATGATTAGATTTGTTCACACACATGTGGATCCAAATAAAACAAGCATTCTTTGGGCATTCTTTTTAAATGTTTGGGATTTGTTTATTTTTTATTTATTTATTTATTTTGTTATCCAGATAACTGCTGCTGTCTGAAACTTCTCTTTCAAAGTACTGTCACACTGGATGTCGATGAGTTCCAGTTGTGTGTCTGGTGGGGCTTTCTCACTTTCAAAAGATAGGAGCATGAGACAAGTTCAAGCACAGTCTCAATTTTTGCAAAGTCTATGAATGGCACGAAAATTCTGCATGCAGGTCGATAAAAGTGCTGCTGTACCTCTCAGTGCGAGACAGTGTACGGAAAATGAGTGAAATCTCAGCTGGATATCTGTCTGGAGAACAATACCAAGTTTGGCTTTGAACACTTGTTTCACGTTGCTGTACAGTTCATGCACATAAAACTATTTTCCCCTGAAATCTCAAAAATTGAGATCGTTCAAATGCCGAAGTGTGTCGACACAAAAATGCGAGGTCAAGCCAGACATGTCTGTCTTGTAATTCAGGGAAGAGTCGTCAGTTTTATCTACCGTACTGAAGAACATTGCTATATCACCTTTTAGGTTCCCAGACACATGGTGAAACACATTGCCAAAACTTAGCCAGTGCACATTTGAATGGTACACAAGGTCCTGGTGGAAGGGTTCATTGCCTAAAGGTGATCCTGGTAGCTAGCCAGCTGCTCCTGTAGTCTTGGCTTCATCTCCCTCTAAAGTCTTCCCTCAGTTCAGTCTCATCTCCCCAGAAATTAGTACCCTGATCTGAGAGGAGCAGGATCTGAGAGGTAGTCCTTCAGACGTTAATTGTGGCTTAGAGATGCGTCGAAATGGGGCTACAGACAGTAGTGGCAACAAATGGGCAATATGCCAGATTCACAATGTGAATGCGATGTAGCAATGTGGTTTTATCTGAAATAAACACGAATGAAATATACATCAGCTTACTTGCTAGGCATGCATCACAAACAAATTAATAACACTATATACAGAGACTAGCAAGGCAAACATATGCAAATCAAACGAAATCAACGTGTAAATTCAATAATATATCGGATATTACGGCATCATAAACAGCACAAATTCTACTACATTAACGAGCATTCAATAACAACATGTACAATGTCTCCTTTAAAATCGTAAGAACAACCGACTTAACATTCAATGACACACATTACATCTACATGAGATGGCAGAGTGAAACAAAAAGTAACAGCGGAAAGAAGGAAACTAAAACTCAACCAGTGTCATACATTTCACAAAAATACCCTGCGTTCCATTTCGGAAGGGTTCATCCCTATGCCCGAATCCCTTCAACAGGGTTTTACCTCCGGAGTCAAGTCAAGTCAAGTCACCTTTTATTAATATAGCGCTTCATACAAAACAGATTGTGTCAAAGCAACTGGAACAACATTAATCAGGAAAACAGTGTGTTCAATAGTGCAAAATGACAGTTAAAGCAGTTCAATCCTTGAATTCAGTGATGTCCATCAATCAGCTCAGTTTTTCAGTTGGTAAATAGTATCTGTGCAATAATTTGCAATCAAAGTCAAGAATATCGCAATAAATGGAGTGTCCCCAACTAAGCAAGCCAGAGCGACCGCGGCAAGCAAACCCAAACTCTCATTGGTGACAGAATGGAGAAAAACCTTGGGGAGAACCAGTCTCAGTCGGGGGGGGCCAGTTCTCCTCTGGCCAGACGAAATCAGCAGTTCAATACCAGCTGCAGCAAAGTGTCGCTTGTGCAGAAGAATCATCTGTTTCCTGTGGTCTTGTCCTGGTTGTCTCTGAGACCAGGTCTTTACAGGGATCTGCCTCTGGGGCTCATCTATTTTGTCCTGGTCTCCGCTGTCTTTCAGGGCTGTAGAGATCCTTTCTAGGTGCTGAACCACCATCTGGGCTGGATACGTACTGATCCGGGTGACTGCAGTGACCATCTGATTCTGGATACAGACTGATCTGGTGGTTACGGTGACCTCGGAATAAGAAAGAAACAGACTAAATATTAGCGTAGATGTCCTTCTTCTAGAACGTGTCAAGCAAGTACATCGGTGTTATGGGAAGTGAGTTCCCCGTTCCGGTTTACCTAATTAAGTGCAGCCGAAAAATCCTTTAATGGAATGTTGGATAGTAGAAGGCGTATTGGTGTGGTTATGTGTAAGTCAGGTTGAAGAGATAGTTCTGTTCTATCTCAGATGTAAAACTGCAAGAGGTGGTCATGCCTCCCTAACAATGTTAGGTAGTACAATTCCAGAGTTTTAGGCGCTAAAATATGAAAAGGATCTGCCGCCCGCACGTTGATTTTGAGATTCTAGGATATTATCAGATTGCCAAGTGTGTGATCAAACGCAGCGGACGTGGAGGACTATAATGTACAAGAAGCTCGTTTCAAATACTGAGGTCCTAAACCATTCAGGCTTTATCAGTAAGAAGCAAGATTTTAAAAATCGATACGATGTTTGATAGGGTGCCATGCAATAGGTGACGAACCGGGCTAATATGGTCATACTTCCGGGTTCTGATAAGAACTCTAGCTGCGGCATTTTGGACTACGTGAGTTTGTTATTAAGCGGTGCAGAACAACCAGCCCAATACAAGCATTACAATAATTTAAAAACCTTGAGGTCATAAACGCATGGATTGCACATTTCTGCATTTGACCATTGAGAGCATAGGCCGTAATTTAGATATATTTGTTAGATTGGAAAAGGGGCAGTTGAACAAGCTCAGACACGTGGCTTGTCTAAGGAAAGATTGCTATCAAAAGCACACCTAGGTTCCGAACTGATGATGAAGCGATTGAGATAGAGGCCATCAAGTCTGAAGACAGCGTTCTAGGTTTTACTGCAGAGTTTGGCACAAGGTCCGAATAACTAACACCAAAAGCTGTTATAGACTTCAGAAGGTTTAGCAGAAGCAAATTACTGCGTCAGCCATCGGGGGCAGATATCGTACTAGGAGCAATAGCGAGGTAGCGTTTTCAAATTGGTATGGTTGGAGCCAGGCCCGCGAAGAAATACTAGAGGCTGCGTATCAGCGGGCATAACAGGAAAGTCTAACACTGTGTTTCCTGATGATAGTGCTCCCAAGGGTACTAATGGCTAAAGCTTGCACAGAGTTAACCAGCGGGGCCGGTGGGGGCGGGCGGGGGGAGCCTTGGAGGTTACTCCATACTGCACTTGTGAGCGATAGTGATACCGCTTCATTACTGGTAAGAACGCTGGAGGTCTCATAAGAAGTCAACGTATGATTTAAACCTGGGGTAGAGGCAACACACCCCTTCCATTAGCTGCCAACAAAGTTTTTCTAGTACTTATGCACAAAATGTTGGTGTCAATAGTGTCGAACGGCAGCCGAAGAACCAATAGCACTAATAGGAGAGACAACCAAGATCAGATTGATAAGAAGCAGTATTTTGTAATCTCGAAGAGAAAGACATGGCTCAGTACGATGATACGGTCTAAATCCTGATTGAAAAATCCTCAGCAAGAGTATATGGGGGGGGCTAAGCGAAGAAGACTATATTGTGAGGATACTACCCTTTGCATAGTATCGTGGACAGAAAAGTGAGATTCCCAGATTGTGTCTATAATAAGCTATTTCGTGTGGGTCACGATTACGTGTTTTTTTTTTGATACAGGCTCTATAACAGCCATTTTGACAGGTTTTTGGGGACGATATCCGTAAGGACAAAGTAGAAGTAATACGAGGTCGAAGAGGATTGTCCATGACTTCTGGAAAGCACCGTCTTGTTAGGGAGCTTAGATGAGAATGGGTCTAACATACATTTGTGGATTTAAGATGAGTGTAGCACAAGTTACTGGGGACAATTCTTCCTCTCCTATAGTAGAGAATGATGGGCCACTGGTTCTGCAGGGGATCTATAGTGCACTGTCTGGGCTATACTGTAGTTCGAATGGCTGCATGGTTCACAATTGGAATTATCTCTATATAGGATCGATTCGGAGAGGAAGGAAAGTTTTAGTAAAGTCCGGACACTGCTGGTGATTGTTGGGAAACGGGTTCAACACGGTGTTGATGCTTTATTTTTGTTAAATGAGCCACTGTTAAATCAATACCACCTGGGGTTATGTTTGTTTTCTTCTACAAGAGATGAAAAGTAATCAAAATCGAGGCAGTTTTAATGCGTTTCTGTACGAGAGAGGTTACTTTCCTCCCGCCAACAATACGAATTACCTTTATTTTGGTGGCCTGCAGAGCTGCGCTCCAGGTTCTGGGGCTGGCGCTCTACTTAGGTTGGGGTTGTGCTCATTATACCACGGATGGTCCCAGACTGGGGTTCCTTAACTCTTCCTTAAGCGTAAAGGAGCAACTGTAGTTAAAATGCTAGAAAAGCAGAGGATCCATAGTTGCTTTGGGTTACACCATCAAAGTTGTTCTGAGGTTTTGGGATATGCTAAGGAAGGGGAGTCAGCGGAAGATTACGTTACAAAGAAGCAGTCTTTTTGTGGGTAGAAAGCAATGGTAAAGTGAACCCAACCCCACATAAGATATATTTATAATAATTTTTATAGGTAAAGGTAACTATGCTAATTATGAATAAATAAGAAATCTTTACTTCAGTTTTCACCATGAATAACTCTTACTGTAATTCTGTAAGATCCAAATTAAAGAGTGAGCCGCTTGTGCGAAGGGTTTGAAGGATTGGAGGGTGTAGGAGGACCAATACCTGTTTCTGATCTATGAAGTGGCCACCCTTCTGGCACAATCATCAGTGGTGCCCATTGGGAGGTTCCCATCACCATGCAAACGAATCTAGGCAAAGGATCATGGGATGCCCGAAGTGTCCATCATTTGTACCGGGCTTGCGAAAATTCTTCCAATTCCGAAGGGCCCTTTGAAAGATGTCCAGGGTTTTTGAGCGACTTGCGGTGTGGAACAATGCACAGGGGATTCAATATGGTGGGCGCGCTTATGATTGTGTTTCACTCCGAATGTCGCCCTTGCAAAAAAAACAGGGCAATCTATACTATTTGGGAAACGCACTCTCGAGGACTCTCAAACATACAACAAAAATCCCATAATAAACTTGTGAGGTTGTATGGTTGGGGTTGCGAGAGGCCAGACTTCGAGGTCATACGTAACACACGATGCAGTGCATGGAGTGTTGTGCAGTGGTGTAAGATGGGCAGGTGAAGAGGGAAGAGAACTGACATACTGATTGTTTCCTAAGAGCAAAGGGCGGATCGAGGCAATAGGCTTAGCGCGTTCAGGTAGGTTATTCGCACAATGCGTGAAGAAATTCTCGAGTGGAGCACGGCAGTGTTGTATCCTGGCATTGCGCAACGGTTGCAGCTGAGATTGAGATGGGGGATCGGTAGCTGTCTTCGCATGGTAGAGCAACACGATGTAGTGGTGAACGAGGTTTTTAGGATGTCCTAGAGGAGTTGAACGATGGTCCGTACTTGTTAGGACGTTTGTAGGGAGGCCCGATGGTCTCGTTTCATATGCTGTACATGTACTCATACATGTTCCACTGTTCCTCCCGTTTAAACAAAGCAGTATATGACCCAGAAGAGGTGAGGCGCTAGTTTCCCTATAAGGTATGACGTGTGTGGGTTGTGGAAGGAGATGCATGTCCTGTTGCTGCGTAGCGGGGTTTAAAAGGACTTGTTCCCTTTTCCCCTCTACTTATGCAAGATGAGTGATTTTTCTTCTCGGGAGACCCTTTGGACTTTGTGATAAGTGCCCTACGGGGTGCCGGGTTGGACATGAGTCCCCATTAGAGTTGGGCCATACAAGATGGCAATGCATTTAATAAACACTGGTTTCCCTTCTGTTTCTGGCTGAGCGGCAAAGATGAATAGACGGTGGGGGGAGTCATCCAGGATTTCAAGGATTCTTTAGCCAGGTTATCTAACCGCTACCTCCTTGCATTACCTTGAATTCCCACATGTGGCAGGGTACCCATATAAACCTGAGTAATTTACCCTATCTGTTTAATATTATTATAGTGGTAGATCATGATTCTGTACGAGAATTTATTTTCTATTTAATTGCCAATGATTGTAAACTCATAAGAAACTGGCATTGGTCCCGGTCCATGGTACCTTTTGGTCATAGGATTTATCTACTTAAAACAGAAGAAATGAAAAATGGGAAACGGTTTGGTCTGGGGGGTTTGTGCGTTTGCTGGGTTTACGAGAAACGAGCAAAAGAGAAAATTTACCACTGATATGGTTTGGGAAAGCTGGGGTGTTTGATGGGTCAAAATGAGCATGTATGCATGTATAGAATATAAAATAGGGGGACACAATATAAAAATATTGGGCGGTGCTGCACGGCCCGGTATCCTCCTTCTGTACGGGCAGCACCAATGGGGGGGTACTGAGGGGGGCGAGGGAATAAAGAAGACGCATAGACCGATAAGAGGACAAACAAACCGGAGTTTCAAAAACAAAGACAGCGAGCACAGTTCATTCAACAGAAGACTTGTCCATTTCTTAAAACACGGTAAGTCCAACCGTTTTTGTCATGTTTCTCTTTTATTTCTTTTTAAGTAGAAAATCACATGACCAAACATACATGGACCCGAGTCAGAGCATAATTAACTTTATCTGGTCTTACTTAATATACCCAATCTTAATGCCCTAAGGATAGCTACGCATCTCTGCTGTAATTACAGAAGTACCATCCTAATTATTCCAGCCTTCCTAACCTGAAAGTTCTGGAATGAAAAATGCAGCACCTGTCATTTCCAGTTTCTATGTTTCTTTGATCCATCTGTGTAAATTTGGAAGAAATGAATAATGCTTACTATTTATGTATTTCTGTTACATATGCTTTTTAAATTAAACACCTCCCCCCATTCGCTTAATTTCTTTATGTATGTTTATGTCAACTTCAAGTTGTTTTCTAATACCAAGGTGCAAATTGGAAGGAGTTAACCCTCAAAAATGGATACGCGAAGCCAATTTAGTTGGTGAGGTTGCTATGTACCAGTTATATTAATCGATTTTCTTGTATTTGCCATGCAAATTCTTTACCTGGTTTGATTTACTGTTTCCCAACTTTCATATCACGTATACTCTCTGGCTTACAGATGATCCTCTCTTTGGCCCTGAGAATTAATCCAATATGGCAGGGCTAGTGTTTTTGTCTTCTTAATTATAGAGTCTTGCAGTTTCTGAGGACTTCCACTTGTAATGCCTGGCAATTGGTGTTGGTCTTAACCTGCTCCTAATCAATCTTAGTGCTTTTAGCTTGCATAATATCTAGCTTCTTTAATAACGTTGGTCGATGCAGATGTCATACATAATACATCCATAATCGAGAACTGATCTCATGATCCCAATACTAAATACCCGTTAAGGATTGCTTACATCTGCCCCCACAATATTGTCCTGCCACCCCTCTAATTTAATTTTAATACTTTAACTCTATTTCTTTAAAATATAATCTCTGTGGACTTTCTCCGAGAGTTCATTATGGCAGAATCACATTCCCAGAATAGTTAAATTTAGATATTATTTTCTAATGGTAGACCCATAAGAGTTTACGCTGCTTATTTTCTCCTAAGTGTGTCGTCCTGTAAAATAGCGGGTAATATGTTTTTGATCATGAAATTTTGAAACCCCCAGTCTCTTAAAGACCCACCTTTCTAACTATCTCTGTGTGTCTTTCTTGATCTTCGAATTAGTTACACGTTTCTAATCCAAATGTAATTTTTGATACTTTCTATAAGGGCCAAATTACAAGAAAAAATTGCTAGGGGAGCCCTTTTCCACATTATTGCCATCATTAGCATATAAACCCGTATTAATTCCTGGAGCACTTCTGTCTTCAATAACATCATTAATCATAATGGTTAAATATAAAGGGCTTATCACCCTTCCCTTGAGGTGTCCCATTCTCCACACGCTCTGTGACCAATTTATGGGTTCCCACCTGAACCGTTCTAAATAAAAAAAAAAAATGTTATAAATTCCTTTCTTCCATTTTTTTTTCCCCCAATTTTAGTATAGTCAAACCTTCGTTTCCACATCATGTCATATGCCTTTCTCAATAGCAATCAAACTGCTACTAAATCCGCTTCTCATTTAGTGACTGCGTGCCTGACTATCTGACTACCAGCGCTTATTACATGCCGTCCCAATGATTGACCGACGTTGCCTAAAACCCCATTTGTCAGTCCTACCCGCCTTTTCCCATTACTCTCGCTTGACCTGAAATCCTATTAACGTCCCTTTTTTTTCCATTATTTGTACTAAAATTAGATGCAAGTGTCTATTCGGTACTGTAATTTTCCCAGCTATTGATTCATCTTTTCCTGGTTTCATGGTACACCAGAGAGGAATGAGGAGACGCTGGAGCAAGCCTTCTAACTTGAGACTTTTTTTTAAATTTTCCTAGAACCATAGGGAAGTCCCAAACATCAGGATTACGTTTAAGCAGCAAGACAATCAAATCTTCAAAACTTGAACACTATATTAGTAACACAGGCCATGTACAATGGAAGACGAGACACACCCTGGGGATAAAATGGACAACACACCTAGGAACACCTTGAATGAACTACCCAACACCACAAATGCGTGACAGGAACCACAGAAAAACACGTGACAAAAGTCTCGGACATAAACAACACCCCCGCTTGGAAGGCATGACCCCACACCAAATAACGATCAAACAGGTTGAGGCTGGGGCGCTCTGGAGTTCCCTTAGGCCAATCGGGGGAAAAGGCATTGTTCCTTGTCCAATCACTGGAGCAAACTTCTAGGGGCCTACTCGGCCAACACACCAAGGCTAACTCTGGAAGGGTATTGTCAAGGAGCGGGGCACATGGAGGTTCGCTCTAGAAGTACACTTATGAGGAGCAGACCCTGGTCTGGTAACCGATCACTTGGCCAACATTGACACTTTTCGGGCCTTGCCATAAATTAATGTCTGGCTGAGTGACCAGTTTCTAGTGATCATAACTTTTCATTTTCTACTTTAAATAGCATTTGACCATTCTTCTTCCCCCATGGAATCATTTTCTCCCTTGTGTTTCCTTTTGCCTTTTGGAATGGAGTCTTTCTGCGGCCTCTTGATTTAAATTTACTCATCGCTCTCTGAACACTCGTCAATATCCTCATTCCATATTAAATCCCAACAGCTCTGTTCTTACATATAAAGTGTAATTTCTCCCATTCTGCTTTCTCAAATTTCCATACTTTGACTGTTCAAATACCCATTATCTCGTTGTATCTTTTCTGAGGCTTCCTCACGAGCTGGTACCGTGTGTGTGTCAGTTGGGGAGGGGGAAAAAATCATAGTGTATGACGCTCCCAATTGTGTCGATGGACAATCTAGTACTTTCCAGTTGACCATTTATTCTGTTATAATTGCTGACACTAATGGTTAGACAAATCATGCCGTGGCGATAAAGAGGTTGTTTATTGATCCCTGTATACTGAACCTTGGCTCCACTCACCATGCCATTATACCACATATATAAAATAATTATCATCCATAAATTCTTCCACCACTGTGCCATTTTATATCTGGTGTGTTGAACTTCCCCATGTAACACTATTTGCCTTAAAGCCCCAGCTAGCAGGCCTAGTAGCAATTGCAAAAAAAAGAGGAAACTTTCGTCCTTACAGACTCCCAAATTTAGCTTTAGATTCCTAACCAAGGATAACGGTCCACAAAGGAGTATAATAATTTAATATTGTTTGTTGTGGTTCTTTACATTGGACAGTCCAACCACTCCACCTTAATGGTTTTCATCTTGGTTGTATCTAAAAAAATATTTACTGTTCCCTATGTGATAACCCCTTTCTTTCTTTCCAAATATTGCACAAACCCCACTAGGCTGTTTGTGTTCTATCTTTTCCTAATGGATAGCAACCCTGGGAATGACAAATTTCCAACTTGCGGTTTTACGCCAATGTCTCCTGAAACCACACTATACCCAAGTTGTGAGATTTATTTAGCTCAATGCGATCCAATTCTTTTGAACTATTGGTCTATTCGCAGCGGCATAAACCTCCCTAAGCATTCGCATGGGTCGTGATCCTAAAGAGGGCAGTTGATAGTGTCTTTACAGCGTTTTGCTTGTCTGTTCCTTCCTGATAATTAGCAGTATTCTCACGACTGTACCTACAATCACTTCGAAATTTTCTGTGTTTCTCAGTTTAGATTTAGATGACGTGAAGCCTGCAGAAAATGCATTAATTTTTCAGTTTTTTCGTAGTCCTTTTTGTTTGTTGTTTGCGCTTGTACAGTTAATTACTTTTCAGCAAGAAATGCAAATGTAAACTTACTTTACTGACGTTATAAGCACATTTTGCAATCTTATCTTATGTTATATTCTAATATCCTGTCCGCTTTGCTTGTAATTTCCTGGTTCATCATTGATGTAGTTCCGTCAATTATTTTGGTTTACCTTGATCATTATTGAAGGATTTTGCTTACAACGGTGCTTTGTTCATCAGATAATAGTGGTGAACTGATTATATACTTCATGGCTTCGCGATTGCCTGTTAATTTTGTTGCTATAACACCCAAAGATAAGCCAGCGCTTAGGATAGCATCCACAATTACAGACATTGTAGGTCACACCTATAACTCCACATTCTCCATTGTTATGCTCCCCTCCACAAGTTGCAACATCTTCTTCTTTCATTTACATACTTTTGCCACAATGTCCTAAATGTTGACAATTGAAGACATGCTCAGTTACACGTCTTTATGTAAGTGGCGCACATGGTAACCTCAGGAATACCCTTTTATTAAACATTTACTGGTTAGAATTTTCCTCGATTCATAGCTAATCAACTAGAAACCGTTGTACTCCATTTCTCTGTTTCCCATTCCTATTTTTGCTGCAAACTGCTGTTTAACCTCTGTTACCTTTATATCCCTGTATCTAATTTCTTCTTAGTGCCATCCATCAAGTTATGCTACTCTCTGGAGAACCGCCAGATATCACTCCCTTTAAGTTCCTGTTCGGGCGGCTCACATGCTAACATTGCTTTTCTCACATCGCCATTCCTCTCCCTATCTCTTTACTCTGTACTAGTTCCCCTCTCTAGTGTGGTGCTGTTTTGTTGTGTCACAGAACACAATAGGGGGGCACCTCGATTAGCTTTATCCGGTATCATAATTAATGCACGCCTAAACTAAAAAATGTTTCCAATTTTTATTGAGCAACCAAAAAAAAAAAATTGGATAATCGCGTAGGATTAACTCCTTTTGGCCCTTGAATGTAAACATACTCAAATGATGTACTCATCCTCCTCTGCATTGCTTTTACCCTTCCTCCTTCGTCCCCCGCTATGCTTCCGAATCTGAGCCTGTCTTTCGTTTGGGAGATGTCAGTCTCTACCTGATTCCATCTCCCCGTCAATTCAAATCTGCAAATCATCTTCTTCTTCTATGCACGGTCTTTCATTCCTCTTCATTCACCCACAGTCCTTCGCTAAACCCGCCACTGTGGTCGTTTTTTTCCTTCACCACCTGGTCCCATTGTCCCGATCAAGTCAGTCTCTCAAGTTTGCGCACACAGATGGGAATGAACCAATCCGTCTCTTTTCACTTCCTGCTCTCCATGATTTTGTGTCTAAATCATTTTATTGAGCCTACATTAACAAATATACCCGTTTTAACCTATTAATTTTGTTTAAGTTGACTTTATGTTCATTTGTAATGAAGCGACATTGAGAGTAAAAAACAACACAAAAAATCTTTAGGAAATATTTGAGCACTGTGCCATGCAAAATAATGCCACAGAAAGCCCTTCTCCTCCCCGTCGAAACTGAATGAGTATTTATGAACACTGTTAGATTCTCATCACATGAACATCCAGACATTAAATATAAATTAATCACATGTGTTTCTTCTGGGAATATTTGACGTTTTCACAGTTTAAAATATTTAACTAAATGCAGCTGAAATGTTATCAGTCTCACTCATTAAAAATCTTTTTTTCCCTTAAAGAATGATTTCTGGACCAAATACTATGGTAGTGACCTTCAGAAGTTTAATTATACTATGACTGAATTTAATGAAACTATCATTTTATAAATGATTTATAAATAATTACAAACCTTTTTCATATTATTTATAATTAATGCACATATTACTTTATTTTATCTTTTTTACCTTTTTACACTATTTTGATTGTTTAATCCTTTACTCGTACATGTACATTATTGCATTTTCTTTCTTTAATTGCTCTATTTACAAAGTTTTACATGTATTTTGTCATTCTCTTTTCTGTGTTTCTGGAGCTGCTGTATATTGTAGTTGTAATAAATATGAATATTTTCTTTATGTTGTCAGATGGAGATCAGTGCCAATCAAACCCATGAAAACATGGCGGCACATGCAGGGATGGGATCGGTGGTTACACATGCACATGTGCAGAGATGTACAGTTGGCACCAACTGTCAAACTGGTGAATGTGATATTTATATAAGTGAGAGTGATAAACATTTGATGTAGATATGCTGTGTTTGGCACATTCAGTGTGTTTGAGGGTCATATGTCAGATGCTTCATGATGATGTTTTGCAGATAAATCCCAGTGTCCGTCAGCTGGGACTTTAGCATGTGAGCACTTCTGCAAACCGATGACTGATTCATACCGCTGCTTATGTGCAAGGGGATATACACTTAACAGTGACGGCAGGAGCTGCTCACCTCACGGTACCTACCATACTGCACAGACATTTCACTGGCACCTGCACTATTTTGCGCTGCTTATCATGGAGCTCACACACTCACTGTACGACCCTGTGATGGCTGGTAAATCACTGACGCTAACTCACTGCACTCATATGCTGAGAAATCACTGAAAGCTGCACATATGGCACGCCATTTTAGCTTCAATCTCCCAAAGCATTACTGTCACTATTGCATTTTAACGTATTACAATTCAATTAGAGAGCGCCTACAATTAATTCTGACTACTAACAATGCCAGTTTAGAGCCTCTAAAATTAGTTTTTCTAGTCATTTGTACTCCATTTACTTACTTCCCTTCATTTTACTTGCAGAGCTCTACAAATGAAATTTTTACTCTAAAATTACAATACCGAAGCTCTACAATTGAATTCTTGCTAGTAACCAATTCCAATTAGAGAGCACTCTAACTAAATGTTTACTAGTAATAATTCCAGTTAGAGGCTCTCTATTCAATGTGTACTATAGTACAATTTCCAATTAGCGGGGCTCTTAATTAAATTATTTACTAGTAAAATGCAATTCCAGAGCTTAAATTGAAGATATGTTTAATGCAGATCTCGTAATGGAAAATAAAGAGCTCTCTAATTCCATTTCTTACTAGTAACATTGAATAGAGAGCTCTCTAAATAGAATCCTCCTAGTACAAACTAATTAGCGAGCTCTCTAATTGGAATATTACTGGTAAAAACTGAATTAGAGAGCTCTCTAATTTATTTATTACAGAATCAGAAGGAGCTTTATTGCCAAGTATGCTTGCACATACAAGGAATTTGTTTTAGTGACATAAGCTTCCAGTACACAACAACACAGACAAAAATAAAATAAATAAGAATAATAAAAAAAAAATTGCAAATGAATTAATTGTGTAAACAGTTGTGCTATAGATGATAATGGAATAGAATTGAGTAAGATGCAGGGATGTGCTAGGATGGAGGGTAAAAAATAAATATAGGATATTGCACATTTTATTGCCATGAGGGGGGCAACACTTTAATGTTCATGGAGGTAATGCCTGAGGGGAAGGAAAACTGTTCTTTGCCTGATGTCATGTATTTGAGGCTCTGAAACGCCGGCAGATGGCAAAGTGCAAAGAGGGTAACTTGGATGTGAGGGATCCAGAGATGATTTTCTGAGCCTTTTCTCCACTCTGGATGTATAACGTTCTTGAAGGCGTGGGAAGGGCGAGCACCAAGAATCCTTTCAGCAGTCCGACCGGTTCTCTGTAGTCTTGATGTTGATTTGTAGCTGAACCCAAACAGACAGTATGGTAGTACACCTGACAGACTCATGACGGCTGAGTTGAACTGTTTCAGCAGCTCCTGTGGCAGGTTTAACTTACTCAGCTGGCGAAGGAATTACAACCTTTGTTGGGCTTTTAGCATGAAGTCAACTGTGATTGTCCCACTTCAGGTCCTGAGAGTGGTGGGGGCGTTCCAAGGAATGACTCACTGAGCCACAGTGCTGTCTATGATGGGAGTGGGGGAGTGCAGGGGGTTTCTCCTGGAGTCCACGCACATCTCCACTGCTTTAAGAGTGTTCAGCCTCCAGGGGGTCTCATTAATAAATGCTGCGCGACGCACAAAATGGGCATAGAAAAAAACCTTGCGTTTGAGCACAAAAATATACACATTTACATCAAATAACTTCCACTCGCATTAATGAAGATAAACACTAAAATTACCTTTAATTGTACAAAAAAAAATAATTACATAATTTTATTAACAATAGGCTACATAATTTTTCCTGTGGTATGCTCTATGTTTAATGACAACGAGGGAGTGCTATAGGTGCACAATAATTCATCTTTAAACTAAAACTGCCAGGATCCCGCTATGAGAAACATTTAAAGTGAAAACAATGGATCAATGGATGCCCACTTTTACTTAGATATTATGGTGGACAGTGTTGATCTAGTGGTCCGAATCAGTCCCATTGTCCGAGCATATGACCAATGATAATAACAACTTTAATGTACAAACCGCGAGCTGCACATAGGTGTTGATGTCGTTGGTGAATTGATCTCAACAACATTAATTGAAAAAAATCCCACTAGCCTATGTTTGAAGGATATAACTAGGAGCAAAGGGTAAGATTTGCACGCTTCTGTTTTTAAAAATACTTTGTCAGTGACGAGTTGAATCAGACAAATGTATTACCACTGCATTAAATATGGGCCTATCTGTTTGCACTAACAAAAATAGCTAAAATATGTCTCATCAGCAAAAACTGCTGTGAATTTAATTTTATTTGAATTGTTTAAACAATTGAAATACCTATTTGGCCAGTGTAAAAGAACGAGATCAACTCTATTCTAAAATATATCTGAGAACAACTTTAAACCATTTTGTTTTTATGGATATTTTCATATATTTATTATAAAACATAACAGGGATACTGGATAATTTTTATCAATAAAAATTAATGTGTATGGCACAAATGGCATTATAGTCCCTATCTCATATTTCCTTAATGTCTCGGTCGTTAAACATGGTGTCACTTGGTGGGAATAAGCATGGAAAATGATATGCAGATGAGACCCCTCGGAGAGAGGACACGAGGAGACTGTTGACCAAGGAAGTATGACTAAAATATAAAGTTGTTTATTTTTGTTTTCTCGCTTACAAAAAGTGTTCCCGGCACTTAATAGATCCCAGATTGCATGGTCTGCTGGCAGATGGAGTATTCTGATGATGACTTTTTTTATACCTTTTATGGACCTTGACAATGTTTATTAACTTGGCAGTCTATGGGGGACAGTCAACAGCCCCCCCCCCCCTCTAGGTTTTTCATCCAAAATTCTTACAATTGTTGTTCCGAAGACGAATGGAGCTTTTACGGGTTTGGAACGACCTGTGGGGGTAAGTGATTAATGACAAAATTTTAATTTCGGGGTGGAGTATCCCTATAAGCTCATGAAAAAAATACCTCAAAATAATGTCACAATTATTATTTTTTTGCTTAATGTCGGACAGAGAGAGAGAGAGAGAGAAAGACTCTTATTGTAATTATAACTAGTAAAATAGATTTAGAGGGCTCTTAATTCTCATTGTTACCAGTAAGAATGTAATTATAGATGCTCTCTATCACTGAATTGTACTAGTAAAAATGCAATTAGAATGAATAACGATGCTTGGAATATTTTAAGCTAACAGCTTTGACATTCTCTTGATGGCTTCTAAATCCACTGAAGCTCACACATTCACTGCACTCATTATGGCTATTTAATCTCTCACTGGACTCTTTCTTCACTGCACGGTTTTCTCTGCAAGCTTCTCCCCTTCTCTAGCTTGTTTCTAATCCAGCTCTATAATAAATCAGTGTTTGTATATTTACAAATATTGTTGGCTCTTTGGATTAATTGGTTGGTTTTTTTCCCTTTGTAAGTCATTGTTGATTTAAATTGTTTGCTAAATGCATAAATGTACCGTACTACGTAAAACATCGTCCACACTCTCAGTTCAGAATCCATGGTGGGACGACAGAGATGTCCAGCTTGTCCTGATGAACACTGCTCATGGGAGGTGAGCACCAAACCTGATACCATCATACCTAGAGCAGGAGTTTCACTGAAATGATTCTGCAAGATCATAAATCAGTTCAGTGCACATTGATCAACACAAACTGAAACCAATTAGAAGAGCAGCTGATGGAATATTCAGCTCTGCCTAAGTAGTCTTTGAGCATACTGATGATGAAAATCATGTTATTGACTGTGCTGTAGGTGAAGTTTGCGAACCACGCAGTGGTGAATGTCGTTCTGTCACGGTGTGTGGTTTCTTAGGCCGCAAGTCTGTGCTGACACTCAGTGACATGCATGTCCTACACTGAAGGACCCCCCCCTCCTCCATGTCACTCTCGGTGGCATGGGACTGCAGCTTTACACAACAAACTCTAGTCTATCAGACCTTCAATTGTACTTTATAGTCACAATTTGTTTTAGTAGTCACAGTCCAGTAGAATTCACACTTGTTAGCATCAGTTGGTAATTCTACACTGTCCAGAAAACATTACATTTACAATATTTTTGGTAATTTTTGTTATAAACACTGAAATGAGAGAACCAGTCCAACTTTTAGGACAAGAAAGTTGTTTGTCAAATTATTTTACTATTATACTATTTTTTATATTTCTTTCTATATAATATATATATATATATATATATATTATATTTTTTTTTTTTTTAGATGTTTCAAAAATGTCAAAGTTTTTTTTTTTTTTTTTAGCATTTTTAAATGAATGGAAATTGTTTTTTAATCATTTTAGATTTTTAGTTAACAATGACAACATTGCTTCTGGTTTTGAAAGAAAAACAACAGCATTTGATGCATACAGCTAGCTTCAAGCAAAGTGACAAATTAATTTGTATTCAAGTATTTTAGAGTTGACAGTAAGTGCTATTTTAGTATCATTGATATACTGTGTTATAGACTGTTAATATTTTAAAATTAGTTTTTTTATAGCCTTTTTTATATCATTTATTTTGATTTTCATTAATTTATATATATAATTGTTTTAAATATTATGTTCTTTCAGTATTTCTCTTTAAAAATTAGAAAGGATTGGCAGCTGGGTGTAGGCTAAAATAAAATTAGTTTAAGTTTATTAAAAGGGATAGTTCACCCAAAATTAAATTCTTCCATCATTTACTCACCCACATGTCATTCCAAACCTGTATGAGTTGGCTTTCTTATGAACATAAATGTGAACATATAAAGAAGATATTTGAAGATTTGCTGGTAATCAAACAGTTGGTGGTTGCCATTGACTTCCATTGTTCTTTTTTTTTTTGTTTTTTTCCTGCTATGGTAAGTCAGTAGCAACCACCAACTGTTTGATTACCAGCAATCTTCAAAATATCTTCTTTTATGTTCAACATAAAAAAAGCAACACATACAGGTTTGGAACGACATGAGGGTGTGTAAATGATCACAGAATTTTTAAGTTTTTGGCTGAACTATCCCTTTAATATGGTTTATTTCAGGTTAGCGTTTATTTTCTTTCAAGTATTGAACATTTTATGGTAACTTTTTATGGTTTTGAGTTAAATTTAATGCATGAGTACATATTTCAGTGTTTTTCTCCGACGCTTTTAAAGGGATAGTTCACCCAAAAATGAAAATTATGTCATTAATGACTCACCCTCATGGCGTTCCAAACCCGTGAGACCTCCGTTCATCTTCGGAGGAACACAGTATAAGATATTTAAGATTTAGTCCGAGAGCTTTCCTGTCCCTCCTTGAGAATGTATGTACGGTATACGGTCCACGTCCAGAAAGTAAATAAAAACATCTTCAAAGTAGTCCCATGTTTGACATCAGAGGGTCCGTTAGAATTTTTGAAGCATCGAAAATACATGTTTGGTCCAAAAATATCAAAACATACGACTTTATTCAGCATTGACTTCTCTCCCGGGTCTGTATGAGCGCGTTCACAACACTGCAGTTTAGTGATATCCCGGTTTCGACGAACGAATCACTCGATGTAACCGGATCTTCTTGAAACCAGTTCCCAAAATCGAACTGAATCGTGTTGAAACGGTTCGCATCACAATAAGCATTAATCCACAAATGACTTAAGCTGTTAACTTTTTTAACATGGCTGACACTCCCTCTGAGTTCAAATAAACCCAATATCCCGGAGTGAATCCATTTACTCAAAACAGTACACTGACTGAACCGAGCCAGATAACGAACGAAACATTGACATCGTTCATTAATGACATAATTTTCATTTTTGGGTGAACTATCCCTTTAAGTGCAATTCCTAGAACAGAATTTTAAATTCTCGAAACTACTTGTTCAGCTTCGACATCTAGAAAATTGTGCACTTTATAAAAAAAAAATAAACAGTTTCTCATTCTTTTGAACAAATTGCGATTGCTTTGGTACATTCATGGCACTTTGATCATGTACATTTGTTCTTGCGGTTTCCTACATCATCAGTGCTAAGTCATGTTGCTTTAAAATGTACTATGATAGTTCTCTGTACACAGTCTTACCCCTCAAAAACATCTAGGCGTTAGTTCATCGTGCTAAGTCATTTAAATGCCCAATATGGTCTGATCTAGTTGACATAAACGTTCAAGCGTATTTTCTACCATTTCTATTAGACGTTTTGTACATTAGATTTGCCATGGAATTTGCCATGGAATAGACAGAGGACAACACAACGAGATTAGGACAGGATGGGCACGTCAAGGAGGTGTGTAAACAAAATGTACTACAATTCCTCATACAGTGCTGCACGCAAAAGCAAAGGTCTGGCCTAAGGGGTGTTTTCTTGTGTTCGCTTTTCAAATTTTGTATTTTCACCTCGTGTGTCCATTATTTCACACAATGAATTTCATCACAATGACGGTGTTGTAAGGGGTTTTTTTTTAGTTTTTTTTTTTATGTCAGACCACTAGTAAAGTGTATCTGTTTAAGCCTATCCATGTCTCTTACAATCAATATCCCACATATGGTAATTAGTTATATGGCATACATAAGAAGTGACAGCCTTCTGCCAATTCAATACAGTAACTGTCATCTAAACTGTTGCCCATAGTTTTACATCAGGTAATATTAAAAAGAGTGCACTATTATTACTGACAACATGGACGTTAAAACCATTTTGACTAATCTTGTTTTGTTAACAAAGACACAAGGACTTTTTATTCTGATGTTAACTGATATGTCATCGGCATAAATATTTGTTCTTGTTGAGATGTTTAAATTACAGGGCTTTTTCAGGTAATCCATGTGTGGTGCTGTTTGTACAAATTGTTTTGAGAAATGCACAGTACTCTTTTGCAAATTTTTAAGGATTAGTCGAGAGAAATGCACCAAAAGCAACTGAGAAAAAACTGTAACCCTGCGGTCAGTGACTATCAGAACTGACACTGAAAGCCTTGTTTGTGTTCTGATCAGTTGAGAAATCATTGATATGCGTGTGCTCAAACATGAAGTGGACTCTTGGTTTGTCTCCAGTGGGAAGGTCTTCAACCGTGGCGTTTGCGTGTCTCCAGCTGGGACACCCACATAAGCGGTTATGTGTCCGGTCCAGAGGATGACCTGGCCCTTCCTGGAACGGATGGACAACCTTCCCACAGAAAAATGTCCATCATCTCGCTCGGTCTGCCAGAGAGAGACTACAGCCGAGAACATTCTGATGAAAGTTGGACCGAAAGGGTCTGTGGTCATGGGCGGGAGCCAGACACTCGTATCTCTCATTAGATGATTGTCAGAAGCTCTCTCAAACAGATACACGTTGTTCCTAATGACCAATAAGATGTTCTGCATGCAGAAGCAGGCAGGTCTGACCTCACTGTCAGGGCCAAACCGATGTCGGTGTGACTTTTGAAGTTTGGGAGTCCCGTTCGCAACGGTCTGGAGGGTAAGCCGGCATTCCTGACAGGCATTTCTCTGTCCACTGGAGACTGTAAATCAGTGGAATAGTGTTCACACCATAAACTTCCAGATACTTGCAGGGCTGCGACCGCTGCTGCATGCGTTCCGAGAGAAAGAACAACAACAAAAGCTATGAGCGAAACAACAACAAAAAAAAACAAAGAACACTAGCTGTATGAAGAGAAAACATGAGTGATTACCATACTGCAAATAAAAATAAAACATATGAATATTACATGAATATACATTTGAAAATATTTACAGCAGCTTCATGTTCAGGAGTCACTGTAAGTCTGTTTGAGTATCCTGAAGAGTGAAACACTGATGCTTTTTCAACATTGATCTCTTTGAGGACATGTCAACTTAAACTTAACTGAACTTAACTTAAGTTAACTTGACTTAATAACACGTAAACTGACTTAACCAATCACCTGTGTTCGGGAAATAGGGCTATCTGACTCACTGACCAATGGCGGAAACAATAAAATGTATTTTTGCAGTTTATATTGTTAGTGCGAGATTAATCATGTCACCTTTAAATTATGTATTTTACACATCATTGTAGTAGTTGTTTTTACAGTGATCTTAGGACAAGTATTATATATATAACTGTATTGTAATCATGAGAAACACAGTGAAAGCATGTGTGTAAAGAAATTCAAAAGAAAAACATATTGTCTCGATTATGTGTCTGTTTCTTTTTTCCGGACTCCATTTCCCATGATCCCTCATCTAGGAATCAGTCACACATTCACACTTTGTTTCCCATCAGTCACACTATAAAGGGTTGCGCTCATCCACAACACGTGATGATTATTGACTTAGCCTGTGTTATACTTTCTGTGTGCGCGAGTCGGCTAGGGTGCGCTATGGTATGCGGTTATGAGGTTGGTCCATGTTGTGCCAAAATATGTCGACATGCTGTCTGTCTATGCTATGTGTATCATCTCAACTTACTCTGTCATCTGGGCCTGTTATTTGACTGTGTCGTCTTGTTTACGTTAGTCAATGCTGCCATGTGTCATGACTAGTGTAGTTTATGTGTCATTCTGTCGTGCTGCTATGCGTAGTTTCCCTCTGTAGTTACTATGTGTGTTCTTCCAGGTCTATGCTAGTGCGTCTATGCTATGCGGTCATTTTCCCTCTGTCGTTACTATGTGTCGTCTTCACATGTGTATGCTATGACGTCTAGTTACCCTCTGTCGTTTACTATATGTGTCGTCTTCCATGTCTATGCGCATGCGTAGTTAACCTCTGTAGTTACTGTGTCGTTCTTACATGTCTATTCTATGCGTCGTTAAACCTCTGGCGTTAACTATGTGTCGTGGGTCTTCCATGTCTATGCTATGCGTCGTTTACCCTCTGCGTTACTGTGTCGTCTCCAGGGGCTATGCTATGCGTCGTTATCCCTCTGTCGTTACTGTGTCGTCTTCCATGTCTATTCTATTGCGTCGTTAACCTCTGTCGTTTATATGTGTCGTATCCATGTATATGCTATGCGTTGTTACCCTCTGTCGTTACTGTGTGTCTTCATGTACGATGCTATGCGTCGTTCCCTCTGTCCGTTACTGTGTCGTCTTCCATGTCTATGCTATGCGTCTATGCTATGCGTCGTTTCCCTCTGTCGTTACTAATGTGTCGTCTTCCATGTCTATGCTATGCGTCGTTACCCTCTGTTGTTACTGTGTCGTCGTCCCATGTCTATGCTAGGGCGGCGTTTACCCTCTGTCGGTTACTGTGTCGTCTTGCCATTGTCTATGCTATGCGTCGTTACCCTCTGTCGTTACTAATGTGTCTCGGGTTCCATGTCTATGCTATGCGTGGTTACCCTCTGTCACGTACTATGTTGTCGTTTCCATGTCTTATGATATGCGTCTAGCTGCTGTATGCGTCGTTGTCCCTCTGTCGTTACGTGTCGTCTTCCATGTCTATGCTATGGCGTACGTTACCCTCTGTCGTTACTATGTGTTGTCTTCCATGTCTATGCTAGTGCGTCGGTGCTATGCCGCCGTTTTTCCCTCTGTCGTTAATATGGTCTGTCGCTCCATGTCTATGCTATGCGTCGTTACCCCTCTGTCTTACTATGTGTCATCTTACCATGTCTATGCTATGCGGCTATGCTATGAGTACTATGATATGCGTCGTTAAACCTCTGTCGTTACTATGTGTCGTCTTCCATGTCTATGCTATGCGTCGTTACCCTCTGTATCATTACTATATGTCGTTCTTCCAATGTCTATGCTATGTATGCCGTTACCCTCTGTCCTTTACTATGTGTCGTCCTTCCATGTCTATGCTATGCGTCGTTACCCTCTGTCAGTTACTGTGTCCGTCTTCCAATGTCTATGCTATGCGTCGTTACCCTGTGTCATTACTATATGTCGTCTTCCATGTCTATGCTATGCGTCGTTGCCCTCATGTCGTTACTATGTTGTCGTCTTCCATGTCTTTATGCTAGTTGCGTCGTTAACCTCTGTAGTTACTGTGTCGTCTTCCACGTCTATGCTATGCGTCGTTACCCTCTGTTCATTACTATATGTCCTCTTCCATGTCTATGCTATGCGGTCGTTACCTCCTGTACGTTACTATGTGTCGTCTTCATGTCTATGCTATGCGTCGTTTCCTCTGTAGTTACTGGGGTCCGGTTCTTCCATGTCTATGCTATGCGTCGTTACCCTCTGTCGTTATATGTGTCGTCTTCCATGTCTAATTATAGTGCTGATGCGTCGTGTTTCCCTCTGTCGTTACTGGTGTCGTCTTCCATGTCTATCTATGATATGCAGTCGTTACCCCTCTGTCGTTAACTATGTGTCGTCTTCCATGTCTGGATGCTAGCTGCGTCGTTCACCCACCCTCTCGTCGTTACTATGTGGCGTATTTCCATGTGCAGGTATGCTATGCGTCGTTACCCTCTGTCGTTAACTATGTGTCGTACTTCCATGTCTATGATATGCATCGATGCTATGCGTCGTTGCCATAAATGCGCCGTTCTCCCTCTGCTAGTTATCTTCAGGGTGTAGCTATGCTCGTACCCATGTCTTTTTTTTTTTTTGCTATGACGTCGTTACCCTCGGCTTTACTGTGTGTCGTCTTCTCATGTCTATGCTATGCGTCGTTGCTATGCGTCGTTACCCTCTCGTCGTTACTAGGTGTCGTCTACATGTCTATGTTATGACGTCTATGCTATGCGAGTCGTTACCCTCCTGTCGTTACTATGTGTCGTGTCTTCCCATGTCTATGCTATGCCGTCTATGTATGCGTCGGTTACACTCTGCTGGGCGTTTACTATGTGTCGTCTTCATGTCTATGCTTATGCGTCGTTGCTATGCGTGCGGTTACCCTCTGCTCGTTACTATGTGTCGTCTTTCCATGGATCTTATGCTATGCGTCTATGCTATGCGTCGTTACCTCTGCTCGTTACTATGGTGTCGTCTTCCATGTCTATGCTATGTGTCGTTGCTATGCGCCGTTCCCTCTGTCGTTACTATGTGTGTCTTCCATGTCTAGGCTATGCGTCGTTATGCTATGCGCCGTTTCCCTCTCTGTCGTTATTATGTGTCGTTCTTCCATGTCTAGGCTATGGCGTCGTTGCTATGTCCGCCGTTTCCTCTGTCGTTATTATGTGTCATCTTCCATGTCTATGGTATGCGTCGTTACCCTCTGTCTTTACTGTGTGTTCGTCTTCCATGTCACTATGCTAGCGTCGTTGCTATGCGTCGTTACCCTCTGTCGTTACTATGTGTGTCTTCCATGTCTATGCTATGCGTCTATGCTATGCGTCGTTACCCTCTGTCGTTACTATGTGTCATCTTCCATGTCTATGCTATGCGGTCTATGCTATGCGTCGTTACCCTCTGTCGTTACTATGTGTCGTCTTCCATGTCTATGCTATGCGTCGTTGCTATGCGTCGTTACCCTCTGTCGTTAATATGTGTCATCTTCCATGTCTATGCTATGCGTCGTTGCTATGCGTCGTTTCCCTCTGTCGTTACTATGTGTCGTCTTCCATGTCTATGCTATGCGTCGTTGCTATGCGTCGTTTCCCTCTGTCGTTACTATGTGTCGTCTTCCATGTCTATGCTATGCGTCGTTGCTATGCGCCGTTTCCCTCTGTCCTTACTATGTGTCGTCTTCCATGTCTATGCTATGCGCTCTATGCTATGCGTCATTACCCTTTGTCGTTACTATGTGTGTCTTCCATGTCTATGCTATGCGTCGTTACCCTCTGTCGTTACTATGTGTCATCTTCTCATGTCTATGCTATGCGTCTATGCTATGCGTCTATGCTATGCGTCGTTTCCCTCGCGCGTTACTGTGTCGTCTTCCATGTCTATGCTATGCGCGTCGTTACCCTCTGCTTTTCGTTTTATTACTGTGTCGTCTTCCATGTCTATGCTATGCGTCGTTGCTATGCGTCTTTGCTATGCGTCGTTGCTATGCGCCGTTTCCCTCTGTCGTTACTATGTGTCATCTTCCATGTCTATGCTATGCGTCGTTGCTATGCGTCGTTGCTATGCGCCGTTACCCTCCGTTGTTGCTATGTGGCGTCTTCCATGTCTATGCTATGCGTCGTTGCTATGCGTCGTTGCTGTGCGCCGTTTCCCTCTGTCGTTACTATGTGTCATTCTTCCATGTCTATGCTATGCGTCGTTACCCTCTGTCTTTACTATGTGTCGTCTTCCATGTCTATGCTATGCGTCGTTACCCTTGTCGTTACTATGTGTCCGTCTCCATGTCTATGCTATGCGTCGTTGCTATGCGTCGTTACCCTCTGTCGTTACTATGTGTCGTCTTCCATGTCTATGATATGCGTCTATGCTATGCGTCGTTACCCTCTGGCGTTACTATGTGTCCGTCTTCCCATGTCTATGCTATACGTCGTTGCTATGCGTCGTTAACCTCTGTCGTTACTATGTGTCGTCTTCCATGTCTATGGTATGTGTCGTTTCTATTCGTCGTTACCCTCTGTCGTTACTATGTGTCGTCTTCCATGTCTATGCTATGCGTCTATGCTATGCGTCGTTACCCTCTGTCCTTACTATGTGTCGTCCTTCCATGTCTATGCTATGCGTCGTTGCTATGCGTCGTTACCCTCTGTCGTTGCTATGTGTCGTCTTCCATGTCTATGCTATGCGTCGTTGCTATGCGTCGTTACCCTCTGTCGTTACTATGTGTCGTCTTCCATGTCTATGCTATGCGTCTATGCTATGCGTCGTTACCCTCTGTCGTTACTATGTGTCGTCTTCCATGTCTATGCTATGCGTCGTTGCTATGCGTTGTTTTCCTCTGTCGTTACTATGTGTCGTCTTCCATGTCTATGCTATGCGTCGTTGCTATGCGTCGTTACCCTCTGTCGTTAATATGTGTCGTCTTCCATGTCTATGCTATGCGTCTATGCTATGCGTCGTTACCCTCTGGCGTGTACTATGTGTCGTCTTCCATGTCTATGCTATGCGTCTATGCTATGCCGTCGTTACCCTCTGTCGTTAATATGTGTCGTCTTCCATGTCTATGCTATGCGTCGTTGCTATGTGTCGTCTTCCATGTCTATGCTATGCGTCGTTGCTATGCTTCGTTGCTATGCGTCGTTTCCCTCTGTCGTTGCTATGTGTCGTCTTCCATGTCTATGCTATGCGTCGTTTCCCTCTGTCGTTGCTATGTGTCGTCTTCCATGTCTATGCTATGCGTCGTTTACTATGCATCGTTTCCCTCTCTTTTGTATATTTTTTTGTAAAAATTTTTGTAAAATTTTATTTTTTATACTGTACACTTAACAGTATTTTTTTTTTTATTTCTTACTGTCCTCTGTTTTTATTCTTTAAGTGAGTGTTGTAGCCTAGCCTACTTTATAGCAAAGATTAATCAGAGTCAAATTCCTTGTTTGTTTACTCAAACCTGGCCAATAAAGCTGATTCTGATGTCGTTTCTATGTACTTATATTTTAAGGAAAAAGAGTGACAACCCTGTCACCTGACTACATTCCTTCAATCTTCAATCATGTTCCATCCCCAGGGGAGGAAGAGAGAAAAAGAATAATGAGGTTAGATGTAGTCAACAGAAGAACAAACTTCAAAGAATAGAGGAAAGCAGCAAAAGCCATCAGCTGCAGCAGTAATGGATCTAACGGATTTGTCCTCAATATCCGCTAGCAGGTTGTGCTTACAAAAGAGCAGAAATGTCCATTTCCAGGTTATGCTATAAAACATTTTTATTAGGTGTCTATATACAGACGGTAAACGAACAACAACAACAACCACCATGAGCTGTTTCCTAAACTACACTCCTGAAAACATTGGGTCTTTCACTGTTGTGGTCATACAGTAGGCTAGCAAGCTGTAGCCATAAGCTGGAGGAGGATATGTTTTCAAAGGCAAAAACAAGCTCTTATCACAAACAATCTTCTAGCTCAAATAAAATAGAACATTACTATATAGAATCTCTTCAGGTACAACTGTAAACTATGTAGTACTGTCTTCAAGTGTAATATGTATTGGGTGCTAAATTATTTAATATCTTACTATAGTCAAATCAAAGTCAATGAGAGCAATAAATCAATTTTTATATATATATATATATATATATATATATATATATATATATATATATAAGATATATATATATATAATATAAATAAATAAAAGTCGAGTTTAAAAATACCAGAGCAAATTACGGGAAATGAAAAGTGGTACAATTTTATCTTTTTGGGTAGAGGAATTTGACCATAAAGTACTAACTAGTAATCTAATAGTAAACTAATTTGCAGACTATTAGAATTAAACAGTGAACTTGCTACAGAACAATGATTTATTTTAGAGGGAGCAGGCTAAGGTAACCCTCATTTTAAGTTATGAATGTTAGAAATTTTAATCAAACTGCTCCCTTGAAACTCTTAATGCCTCCAGGAAAATGTCAATTCCAAAGCAAGTGTTAGTGCCAGGTGGATCCACTCTTCCCTGAAGAAACTGGAAAACAGCATTGTGAAGATTCTCAGGTGGCGGGGGAACTTCAATTATGTCATCACAATCCACTGGTGTTGGTCCCTTTAATTGTTGCCTTTAATTAAATCTGGCCCTATAACAATCATACTGTTTCCAAACGTACATACACATTATATTTATCATTTAATCATTTGGCACAGGGGTTCTCAACCTTCGGCAAGCTGGCCCCCCCGGTTCATTGCAATTGGGGCCCCATCTCCTACCGTGCACTTGAGACCCACTTTGTTTACGTCGCAGACAGAGACGGAGAGGCAGAAAGCCTGTTTATTTACTCATTTTACAGAAGCAAAATGTTTTGTTTCGACTGTAAGTGGACATAACATGTAATATGCTGCTATGTGACACTGACAAAATCCAGCAAAACGCACCGGTGCGTTTGTTGACACCTGAGGGGTGATAAAAAAATATAGGCTGTAAGTTAACAGTTACTCACTCACAGTGACGGTGACAGTGCAGGACATCTATGCAGGATGAGCAGCCTTTGGCATTGCGTTGCTTTTCAGCGCGAGCTGTGTGTGGAGATATCAAGAAGCCTATTTACACCTACATTGCATTGGAAAAGCAGTCTCGCGTATATTGCAGGTCGCCAACTAGATGCTAATATATGCTATCCTGATGGTTTTCAATAGAAAATGATAACTTTTGATGACAGTAGTTTATTGATAAAAAAATACCTATATATACACTCACCTAAAGGATTATTAAGAACCTGTTCAATTTCTCATTAATGCAATTATCTAATCAACCAATCACATGGCAGTTGCTTCAAGCATTTAGGGGTGTGGTCCTGGTCAAGACAATCTCCTGAACTCCAAACTGAATGTCAGAATGGGAAAGAAAGGTGATTTAATCAATTTTGAGCGTGGCATGGGTTGTTGGTGCCAGACGGGCCGGTCTGAGTATTTCACAATCTGCGTCAGTTACTGGGATTTTCACGCACAACCATTTCTAGGGTTTACAAAGAATGGTGTGAAAAGGGAAAATCATCCAGTATGCGGTAGTCCTGTGTGGGCGGAAAAATGCCTTGTTGATGCTAGAGGTCAGAGGAGGAATGGGGCCCGACTGATTCAAGCTGATAGAAGAGCAACTTTGACTGAAATAACCACTCGTTACAACCGAGGTATGCAGCAAAGCATTTGTGAAGCCACAACACGCACGACCTTGAGGCGGATGGGCTACAAACAGCAGGAAGACCCCACCGGGTACCACTCATCTCCACTACAAATAGGAAAAAGAGGCTACAATTTGAACGAGCCTCACCAAAATTGGACAGTTGAAGACTGGAAAAAATGTTGCCTGGTCTGGTGAGTCTCGATTTCTGTTGAGACATTCAGACGGGTAGAGTCAGCATTTGGCCATAAAACAGAATGAGAACATGGATCCATCATGCCCATGTTACCCACTGTGCAGGCTGATGGTGGTGGTGTAATTGTGTGGGGGGATGTTTTCTTGGCATACTTTAGGCCCCTTAGTGCCAATTGGGCATCGTTTAAATGCCACGGCCTACTGAGCATTATTTCTGACCATGTCCATCCCTTTATGACCCCCATGTACCATCCTCTGATGGCTACTTCCAGCAGCGATAATGCACCATGTCACAAAGCTCGAATAATTTCAAATTGGTTTCTTGAACATGACAATGAGTTCACTGTACTAAAATGGCCCCCCCCCCCCCACCCTCCCCCCCCCCACAGTCACCAGACCTCAACATCAATAGAGCATCTTTGGGGATGTGGTGGAATGGGAGTTTGTGCCCTGGATGTGATCCCACAAATCTCCATCAACTGCAAGATGCTATCCTATCAATATGGGCCAAACATTTCTAAAGAATGCGTTCAGCACCTTGTTGAATCAATGCCACGTAGAATTAAGGCAGTTCTGAAGGGCGGGAAAGAGGGTCAATCACAGTATTAGTATGGAGTTCCTAATAATCCTTTAGGTGGAGTGTGTGTATGTATGTATGTATATATATATATATATATATATATATATATATATATTTACATCCTGTAGTACCCTAGCTAGCCTACTCGCTAATTTCACAGCCATGATACATTACTAATACAGCTGAATATTCTTTTTTTTTTTTTTTTTTTACTTTAATGGTTTAAGGCGATTGGTTTCTTCAAATTGAAGTTAACTTGCATGGTAATTTCACACTAGAGGTTGGTGTGTTATATTACAGGACTGTTGTTTTTCGTTGACATTTTAAAATAGCTTCATTAACATGACACACAGATTTGGGTTGCTGTTCTGTAAATGCCCTTCAAATCCATAATTGCTGTGGTGACCTCCCATGCTCTGTGGATAGTGGATGCCGATCCCATGCTTGCTTGAGAGCTGGAGATGCATATTTATTCTTGGTCAAATATCTCATTAAGTCAATGAGAGCAATAAATAAATTTTATATATATATATATATATATATATATATATATATATATAGTAGATATATTATATATATATAGTATGTATATATCTATATATATAAAAAGTCAAGTTAAAATCTGTGTTAATAAAGACTGGTGTGTCATATGGGTTTTATATGCCAAAAAATAAAAAATAAATACCAGAGCAAATTACGGAAATGAAAAAGTGGTTACACTTTTTTACTTTTTGGGTAGAGGGAATTTGACCATAAAGTACTAACTAGTAATCTAATAGTAAACTAATGTTGCAGACTATTAGAAATAAACAGCGAAATTGCTACAGAACAATTGATTTAGTTTAGAGGGAGCAGGCTATGGTATCCCCTCATTTAAAGTTATGCATGTTAGAAATTTTAATCAAAACTGCTCCCTTGAAACTCTTAATGCCTCCAGGAAAATGTCAACTCCAAAGCAAGTGCTAGTTTGCCAAGGGATCCATGCTTGCTTGAAGAGCTGGAGATGCATATTATTATTGGGAGCATCACATAATGAAGGCAAATATATATCAAGTCATTATCATGATTGAGAGCACCGGTGCTGGAGAGATGTTGAAGTGCAGAGTGATAGTTGACTGTCACTGTGCACCAAACATTTCTCCAAAGTCTCTCAATAAGTTGATTATGCACGCTGCATCCAGTGATGAATCTTTTCTAAACAAGAGAAAAGAAAATTAAGCAATCATGGAAATAGGGCTCTGTTGTTTATGATTCTACATACAGTATGTATTTAGTGGAAAAAAAACAAGTGTTTTTTTTAAAACTGCTAAAATTACACTATTCATGAAATACCTGATCCTCTATCTGGATGCTCAAGCATATAAAGCGTGCCACCTCAACATTCTCTTCACCTTTATCACTACGCGCTCTTTTAGGTTACCCCAAAGAGTTCCACCAGCACCAAACAAATGAAGAAAGGAACAGTCAAGGGCTCTATTGTTGTCACTTGCATGCAGGTACATGATTTTCCTACTGTACCCATCTATCCCACCATGGATCACAATCGCCATCCATCTAAAAAAAAAAAAAAAAAAAAAAAAAAAAGACATTATGAGTAGGTCCAGATGCTATTTTATGCAAATAAAATGTTCAGAGCATTAAGGAGTTAGGTCACCCAAAAATTTTAAAATTCGTAATTGAACACTCACTATGGTTGGTTTAAATACAGTCATGGCCAAAAGTGTTGAGAATTACATAAATATTGGAAATTGGAAAAGTTGCTTGCTTAAGTTTTTCATAATAGCAATTTGCATTATACTCCAGAATGTTATGAAGAGTGATCAAGATGAATTGCATAGTCCTTCTTTGCCATGAAAATTTAACTTAATCCCAAAAAAACCTTTCCACTGCATTTCATTGCTGTCATTAAAGGACCTGCTGAGATCATTTCAGTAATCATCTTGTTAACTCAGGCGAGAATGTTGACGAGCCCAAGGCTGGAGATCATTATGTCAGGGCTGATTGGCTTAGAATGGCGATGACTGACATGTTAAAAGGAGGGTGATGCTATTCAAATCATGGTTCTTCCCATTGTGTAACCATGGTGACCTGCAAAAGAAACGCGTGCAGCCATCACGTGAAGTTGCATAAAAAATGGCTTCACATGGGCAAGGAAGGATATTGTGGCTTACTAAGATTGCACCCTAAATCAACAATTTATAGTTTCATCAAGAACTTCAAGGGAAAGAGGTATGCAATTCTTGAATTAAAGAAGGCTTCAGGGGCGTCCAAGAAAGTCCAGCAAGCGCCAGGATCAGTCTCCTAAAGAGGATTCAGCTGCGGGATCCGGAGTGTGCCACCCAGTGCAGAGCTTGCTCAGGGAATGGCAGCAGGCAGGTGTGTGAGCGCATCTGACACGCACAGTGAGGCGAAGACTTTTGGAAGATGGCTGTGGTGTTCAAGAAGGGCAGCAAAGAAGCCACTTCTCTCCAAAAAAAAACATCAGGGACAGATTGATCTTCTGCAGAAAGTATTGTGAATGGACTGCTGAGGGACTGGGGCAAAAGTCATATTCTAGATGGAAGCCCCGTTCCGAGATTGTTTGGGGCATCTGGGAAAAAGGCTTGTCCGGAGAAGAAAAGGTGAGCGCTACCATCAGTACTGTGGTCATGCCAACAGTAATAAAAAGAATCCTGACCCCAGTCATGTGTGGGGTTGCTTTCTCATTCAAGGGAGTGGGGACTCACTCACAATTCTGCCAAAAACACAGCCATGAATAAAGAATGGTACCAAAACAACCTCCAACAGCAACTTCTTTCCAACAACCCCAACAACAGTTTGGTGAAGAACAATGCATTTTCCAGCACGATGGAGGCACCGTGCCATAAGGCAAAAGTGATAACTAAGTGGCTCGGGGATACAGAATGTTGAAAGTTTGGGGTCCATGGCCTGGAAACTCCCCAGATTTTAATCCCATTGAGAACTTGTGGTCAATCCTCAAGAGGCGGGTGGACACAAACAAAACCCACTAATTATGACAAAACTCTCCAAGAAGTTATTATGAAAGAATGGGTTGCTATCAGTCAGGATTGGGCCCAGAAGTTGATTGAGAGCATGCCCAGTCTAATTGCAGAGGTCCTGAAAAAGAAGGGCCAATACTGCAAATACTGACTCTTTGCATAAATGTCATGTAATTGTCGATTAAAGATGCAGAGGTCCTGAAAAAGAAGGGCCATATTATTTCAGTACATCAAAGAAAGAAACAACTAAAAACAAAGATCTTAAAAGCATTTTAGCAGCAAACTTTTTGAAAACTAATACTTATGTAATTCTCAAAACTTTTGGCCACGACTGTACAATGGAGAAAGGGAATGGGCTGTTGTTAATGCGCACTTCTTGTGCTTTGTTGACCTCTTTTGGTGATTTTCTGTGATGAAACGGAAGCAATAAACTTCATAAAACATCAACAAAGTTGACCATCATTAGAGCGGGGGTCCGCTACAATTATTATAATGCTAGTATTATTAAGTTAATATTAGGACCTTCAATTAATTTGCCTTCCTCAACATCAACCAACCGCATGTATAAGGATTAGACTTTTCAAAGAAAATGTAGCCTACACCTCAACATCAAAATTTAATTGTAAGGGAATTTATTCACAAATTGTCAAAGAGTGCTTGTTATAACAAACACATTCATATACGGTTGTTGTTTGCATCCTTGCTCGTAGGCCTGTAAAACGATTAATGGCATCCAAAAATAAAAGCTTGTGTTTACATAGTATGTGTACTGTATGTGTGTATAATTATTTTGTATATATAAATACAGACCACATGCATGTATATATTAAGAAATATTTGTATGTATATATACTATATATATAATTGATATCTATATTATATATAAATATACAATTATAAATTAATAATAATAATAGCCTATCACTAAAATGATATAGGCCTAATAACATGTTGATTGTGAACACAGCCCAAATCTGCCTGTGAAAATCAAAAGCAGCTTTAAACACAGACTTAAAAAGAGAGATTTTCTTCTAATTTTTTCACTGCCATAAATGTATGTCCACAAGAGAAATATTAAGTCAGTAAATTAATACAGTTTTTAAGGTGTCCACTAATAGGTCTACATTTTTTTTGAAAAACACATCTTCATCTATTTCTCTTTATATATTGAAGCTTGTTTCTGCCACAGAATAAAAAATAAAAAAGGTAATTATGACCTTTTATCTCAGAATTGCGTGAAATAACCTAAAGTCACAATTGTGAGATATAAAGTCAGATTTCTTTTTATATAAGTTGCAAATTGCAAGTTATAAAGTAAGAATTGCAAGTTGATATATCCTTTTTAAGAGTTATTGTTTGATTTTTTTTTTTTTTTTTTTTTTTTTCCTTTTTTTGATTTTTAAGATGTTTTAGATGTTCTTGTGGCAGAAATAAGCTTCAATACATATTGTGAGACCCTGGAACCACAAAAACCAGTCACATGGGTCAGTTTTTGAATTTGAGATTTATACATCATATGAAACATGAATAAATAACCTTCCCATTGATCTTTACTTAATATCCAAAACGTGACAGGCTATGACAGGAAAGCGTCCTGTGCATTTAAGAGCATCCACACAGAGCAAACTTTTAACGGAAGCCATAAGGAGGAAATAAAATTATAAAAATGTGTTCTCATCTCAATCCATGCAGAAATATACAGTCAAAATGCTGCATCTGTAACGACATGAGAGTATAATGTGTGTTTGTAAATTTCCTGCCTACTTGTTGAAATACTCCCCAGTTTTTAATGCTTTATTTAACACCACAACAGAAATAAAGTTAGATAGACGAAGGTTGGAGAAACTCGTAAGACAGCCTCAAATATCAAGTATAGCCTCAGCCTTATTGCTTACTTAACATATCTTCACTTGGTTATGATTAGGAATATTAACTAACGTCTATGGCTTTGTAATGACATAAAGGTGGGGAACTGATAACAGGATTTTCATATTTTGGTGAACTAACACAACAATTTTCAATGTGCTTGCTCTTTAAGATGGGGATACAAAAAAATGTAACAAACAAGTTGTTCAGTACAGTATTTATTTGTTCATTGGTATTAAGAATGAGTAGGCCACTTTGTACCAGAGATGGTGTGTTTTTGCTTGCACATAACAATAACTGTCAAGCTTTAATAATTAAATTCTTTCAAAGACCAAAGAAGAAAATTACTTCTTGTATCCCATTCATTACCTTGTTTTTAGCCTAAATGTGAAGCTGCTGAAGTGTGTAAAATAGATTTGACAGCATACCAATCTATTATGTCTAAATTTAAATCACTGACTTTAACTGACATAAAAGATAGAAAACACTTTTACGAATCAAATTATGGTTTCCGTCAATATGCCATAAAGCCATGGGTGCAGGAACACAGAGTATACTCTTCTCTGAATTATGTTGATTCCAAGTCCACGAGTGCCACAGGATCTACAGTCCGTAAAGTTTCCATTACTCTGGACCTCTGCACCCTTGGAAAATTATACAATTTAGACTTAAAACAAATTCCATTGCACTTACAGTAAACAAAACTACTTGGTATATTTTGATCCAAGTATAAACTAATCTTGTAGTCAAGATCTTCCTTCTAGTTAAATAATAGCATCCATAAACATGATTGAACATAAGAAGGGAAATGTTGTTTTAACCGTGGAAAAGGTGTCAGTACACTCCGTTTCTCAAGTTCAAATCCTCCCATGTTAAATGGAACAATTTAAAATACTGTAAAGAAAATAAATCTTGTAATATGTGAGAGATTGTCCATGCAGAACAGATGATTGTTGTAAACACTGTCCCATTTTTTGCTTGCAGTTAACATGCGAAAGTGAAAAGGCTTTGCTGGTGTCTCTCTTTTTTGGCATGGGCTGATCCTGTGGTGCGTCCAGTGGTCCGTTTACAATTATTCAATGGTATACCCAATATACAATCATTGTGTGCATTGCATAAAGAACTCACCTTAGTCCAGCGCTGTTAAGGAATCCATTTTGACTCGCTTTATTCCAGAGTCAGGACCATTCTGTGATGAAAGTCAGATACAAACTTGTCTAAGTTCTGCATCTGTTTTATTGCAGTGTAATACATTCGTACTGACAAACTACTGTACAGTTTACAGTGAGTTAAATGCTTTTCCTTAAAGGGTTATAGTTTACCCAAAAATGTAAATAATCATCTACTCACCCTTGAATTTTGTCTTATGTCATATCACAAAAGGAGATTTAAATAAAAAGCCCTGAATGTGCTTGCCCATATCATGTCAGTCTATGGCGATTAACATCAAGCTTTTAAAACAGAAGCAAAAGTTATAATAGAGTGGTCTTATGTATCATGTAATGTATATTCCAAGTGTTCTGCAGGTATACAATTAAGGTTTAGTAGGTGAGAAAATACTTGAAATGTGGTGATATATTATTTAACTTGATCCTGACTTGGGGGGGGGTCTCTGTTGCATGACTGTGTGGTCTTCATGCAGAGGTCTATTAGTTCAGTTCAGTCTCTGAATTGCAAAAATCAAGATTAATAAAAATGTGACACAAAAAATCTAAGCATGGAAATTAAATTGAATTGCTTTGCTAATAGATTCTCATGAACGCACATTCAAGCACAGAGACCAACAGTTAGGTAAATAAATGATGACATCATTTTTTGGGGCGAAATAACCCCTAAAAACATGTATTCACCTGTATTGTTATTTACTTATTCTCATGCCATTCTACAGACACCATGTAAGACATGTATGTCATACAGGTTTGGAACCACATGAGGATAAAAAAAAAATTATGACAGGATTTTTGGGTAAATGCTTGGGGAGTGTGAACTATTATTATATTGTAATTGATACTTGTCTATGATATTTCAACCTGTTAATAATACGTTTGGTAAATGGATGTGAAATGATTCTGTTTTTTTTTTTCCTCCCCAATTTTACAGAAGCACTTTTGTGTGGATTTCTTGCTTAGCTGGGAAAACTGCAGAGAACCACATCTTGTCGGAACTGAAAAAAAAAAAAGAAAGGGACTACTTTCTCCAAGGAGGTCCAAACACGCCATTGGCACATAACTTCGTTCAGTGATCAGTAACACTACAATTCAGACCCAGGGGCCGTCCTAGTAGAGGGGTGCAACTGGTGCGGGTCGCACCAGTCCGTTTACACTTGAGGGGTAAACAGGACCTGAATGGAGACCTCCCTCCACCAAACCCGGGAATGATCCCCCTACTTCGCACCCGGGCCCGCGCGAGAATTCAGCCTAAGTATGGCCCTGCCAGTTTCATGGTTGATGGGTAATGAATGAGATGCTGTGGTTTAAGCAGATAAATGTAAGCGCTATAAACCTGATTAAATTGAGGGGAATACAATGTATGGGACCAAATACCACTTTTTTGTGCCCTTTGTACTGATTTGCTTTGACATTGTTTTAATTGTTGTAAAGTATCTTCTTTATATGTATTGAAAACACTGAATGTGAAGACATTTTGGTGCAGTGAAAAAAGAGTACAATGTTTCAATTAAAATAAAATAAAGTGTAAACATGCATGTTTTGTGGATAATTTCTCTCTCTCTCGATCTCTCTATATATACAGTATATACATTTTGTTGTTGTTGTGTTTAAAACACTTTCTGACAGTGTTGTATTGAACTTCTAATATGTGTTAAATTTAAACACCATAATAGTGTTGGACAATAATCAACTACTTCATTGCAGGGTTGTATTTAACATCCACTACGAATGTTACATTTTTTTAACACCGTTATTGGTGTTTAAAGTGTCAACACTATTAGAAAGTGTTACTTTAACAGCAGGTAGGTGGTTCTTTATCGCATATATACACTGGACAAAGTGCTTAAATTCCTCTTATTGGTTGTTAAATTTCCGATTTCAACTTTGTACGTGAAGTGGCCTCCATTCCAAAAAATGATATACCTTAATTATGTCATTCCAAAACTAGAATCACTAGAGAAAATAAAACACAGAATGGATAGGAGAGTTGGGAATAGTGACATTATCCGAAAACCCACTGGGGACAAAGATGTTGACACAAATAAACTAGGACTTCATCGTGTGCACGACCTCAATCTGATTCAGATGACCGTTTCTCTACCGTATGCAACTATAGTAAAAACAACACTGGCCTAAAAAACTATACTCAAATATAAAATGACAACATGAATTAGTGCAATGCCAGTTCAGGTAGGATCTAACCCATATGTTCTGAGTCAGGTCCATGTACTACATTGAGACCATTTTAACACTCAGCATTTACCTGTAAGAATTTAGGCCTTAAACCCAATAAATTGCTGTGTTTGGAGTTTACAGGTGACATAAAATCCACATAACTAAAGCTAAAAGAAATGCTGTGGCATTTGCCGAAAATTAATAGCTAGAAGAAGAATTCTTTGTAGAGTGGAAGCAACCCCCCCCCCCCCATGCACCTAAATTGTTCCCTAAGGGCTAAGCGAAGGCAAAGGTTTTTACTAAAAACGTGAAAAAAAATCTAATCGTTTCTCAGAGGATCAACCAGAACGTTGTTACAAAATCATGGGATCCTTTAATAATATATATGGGAAATGTACTCCTCAAACTTTTGCGCCACTTTTGTTTCTTCAGTTAGAAACACAACTGAAGTTTTTTAACTCAAACCCTTGCAGTTCTGTAAGTCATATAATTGTACGTGGCATGGGAACTTACGGCGTTCGAGAGTCATCAAAAAACATACACAAACAAAAACCCAAAATTAAACTCTGATGCCTCCTCGTTGATGATTACATGAATGGTTAAAGACACCAAACGATAGGTCTGCAAACAGATTTTTTAAATAACTTTTAATCATTTATAAATCGCTCAATGGCCTAGGACCTAAATACATTGCATCTATGCTTGACTAAATATAAACAGTAACCGACACACTCAGATCCTTATGCTAGAGTTGGAAAAGAAACTACAAGGGGTTCCACACCAAAACAGGAGGAGTTCTGCTTTTGTTATGCCGCCCGCGACAGTTTGGAATCAGCTTCCAGAAGAGCATCAGATGTGGGTTAAAACATTAGCCAATTTAAATTTAGACTCAGAAAACGTCATCTGTTATCTGTGCATTTATTGAATGAGCACTGTGCCCGACGTCTGAAACTGATTTGCACTGTATTTTTATATATAGTCATTTTCCTATTTTTTAACTTCATTTGTTTAAAATTCATTTTAATCAACTGTTTTAATGTATTTCAAAAGTTAAAATTCGTGGTTTTATTGTTGTTTGTGATTATTTAGCCCTTTTATGTAAATGTAACTACTTTGAACTACCAATTGTGTATGCAAATGTGCTATATAAATAAACTTGCCTTGCCTATTTGCGCTATTTAATAGTTTTTAATTTTTAATACCACAAGCACATGACTTGACATCTTGTATCTATGCAGGTTGTAGGCTGTTACAACAAACAAGTTGTTATTGGCTGCTTTTCTGCAGAAAGCTGGAACTACTAGTGAGGTGTTTAAGGTTGTCTATCCAATCATTTCTGATTAAAGGATGAGAGAACCCGGTAAGCCACACTGCTTTCTGTTAAAAGCTGTAGGTTCCCAACTGGCTGCCTTTATTCTAAGGTGGTGTCTGAGCTGATGCAGCAGGAAATCAAAAGGCACAAAAGTACAAAAAACAGTGTGGATGTTGTATTTGACAATCAATTTAAAAAAAAAAAAAAAAAAGGAACATAAAAGGAGGAATTGAAGTCATTTGTCTAGCATGTTTTAATGACATGTAGAGGAAAAGGTGGCATGCCGGAAGCTGATGGTTAGGATACGCTGGACAGGGGAGGAAGGAAAACGGATTCTGCTGCTGCTGACAAACCAGCTTCTGCGTGCTGATGGGGAAATTAACCCTTGATGTGGACACCTGAGATAGAGGAGAAAACACCATGTTCTGTGTTCAGAATACACATCAATACACACATAGCAGCAGCACTACAAACATTTAATCACGGAAATTTACAAAGCAGAAATAAAATACATAACGTTTTGATTAAAAAAACAAACTAAACAAAATATCAGACATGTTGCCTTGACAGAAAAACCTCAACTAAGTTGCAAGTTGAAAACACAATCAACTAATTACTATTACAAAATCATTACTATATTTTGTTGTTGAAAAACAAAAGTTAAAATTGAAATAAAATTAAAACTAAAAGTAAATTAAGCCCATATATATATATATATATAAATCATATATATATATATATATAGATATATATATAAATAATGCTAAATATTGCTTAATTCAAACATAAATTTAATTCAGCCTGAAAATGGACACATATGTAGCTTATAAACACACTGCAACTGTAGCCCCTGTATTCACGCTAAAGCTTCAGATATGTCAAATATTTCCCGTTTGTTTCTGGAATTACATTCAGTGTCTGATGGTAAAACAGAAAGAGACACGTGGATCTCACCATGTAGATGAGGTTTGAAATGGATGCATTGAACCTCATCGATGTCCACATCCTCCACCTTCATCATGTCTTACAGCGCACAAACCCAGGAAGGCATAAAGTAGGAAGCTTGATGGGGGTCTTCAGCAGATGGTACCTGCACGAGTGGACAGACGAACAGGATGTCACAGAAACCACACGCCAGATCACGGAAGCTGTCTGAATTAAATCACTTACACTTTCGCTGAAGATCGTTCCTGTAGGGATGATTTTTCAGCTTCCTCCAGAATGAGGAAGATGCACACAAGGATGAAGAAGGTCTCAGTTGACCAGAGCTTCATTGAGGAGCAGTGAGGTTCCCCTCGCTGACCACACACAAGCAGAGGGATGACCATGGTGATTCTACTGCATCTTCACTGGTAAGTGTGACGTGTGTGTGTGTGTGTGTTTTACCTCACGGCTTTGGTGACGTCAGCAAACGGCATTAAGGTCATATTTCTTCAGCAGCTGATGTAGTGGGCATGTGACCCTGAGAACAGAAGATCCGTGCAACAATTAGCTAGACTAGGGGATATTATCAGTAACTACAACCATATCAAATAGTTATGATTCCTTACTGACATAAAAGAAATAGTAACTGTAATAAAGATATTTATATGAAAAAACAACCTTAAACTTATTTCGTTATATTGTCAAGGGCAAGATGTGGTATTTTATAATTTAGTTTAAGCTGCGTACATAAAATTAACTAAAGGAAATATATATTTAAAAAAAAACGACCGATATATTAAAAAAAATAAGAAAACGAATAATAAAAAAATTAAAATTCCCCAGGAGAAATTTGTTTTTTTTGATGTCAGTATGCTACCTCTCAAAATTAAAACATTTCCTTCTAGTATAACTTTAAAGCACTCTAAATTAAAATGTTTTCAGTCAAGGAAGAATTATAAAAATAATTTCCATCAAAAATTCTTCTCACTTCAATAAATATACATGTTTAAGTCTAGTGTGCCAACAATTATACATTTGGTATATATAGTCTGGGTCATTTGTATTTTTTAAAATAAAACTAAAACTGATTAGATCTTTCAAATATAACTGGGATCTAATTTATGTATATTCATTCCATTCACCACTTTTTGTGGGTAAATCTAACATGTTAGTTTTTGTTTAGCATGAGAAAGTTCTTCATGATCAGCTTCATCTGCCTTGTTCATTTCCAGCCAGAAACCCACAAGTATCCCAAAAGGAAAAAACTCAATCCTAAAAATCTAATCTTTAAATGGTCAAGAAGACAGTGTTCATACCAGCAGCATCTTGACGGCAGCAGGTAGATGGAGGATAAGCCTCTTGTTCCTCTGACAGGAGCCGATGGCAGTGTGTGAAGGAGAAATCCACAAATAGCTCCTCAGCTGGACACACAAGAGGTACAGGTGTTCTTCATCACTGACCTCACATCATTCATCATCATCATCATAACTGTCATGTACCTGTCAGAGTCCCACCTTGTTTGAAGTCGCTGTCAAACATGGCTTTCCTGCCAACATAGTATTTGTATGGACACAGCTGAGCCGTGCTGTAATCGTCCTCCTTCAGGGTTGGAGCTGCTCGATGGCACCGGATCAGCGGCTTACAGAGGTGCAGCTTATTAATCTGGAGAGGCCAAACATAAGTGCCATAAGCATTCCACAATAACCTCATCATTCAAAAACATGTCTGCCAAATACAACAACATGGAAAGACTACATGAAAACCTAAACTAAAAGTAACACTACAAATGTTGTGCCTTGGTAACTAACTGAAATGTGGTTTAGATGAAGCTCTAAAATTATTAACTGCTAAATAACTAAAAAACTAAAAGCTGGAAAGAAATAAATTAAAATCAAACCTAAAACAGTAAAAAAAAAGAAAAAAAAATAGAAATGATAACTGAAAAAGAAATATAAATAATATATAAAACTATATCTACACCACACACACACACTCACACATATTTTATAATACATCTAATATAAAAATAAATAATACAAATGTGTTGGTACGTAAAATGAACTATTTATAAGTATATAACTATAAGCATTAAATAATACTATATACATGAATCTATATGTATAAAATAACAGCACTGGGCAGAGACAGACAGAGAATGGTTTTAAACCTAAACCATAAAAAAATTGTTATTGAAATAATGTATATTGAAAAAAAAGTTAACTGAATAAAAAAATATAAATACTTTGAAAATAAAATATAAAATATCTTTTAGATAGTTGATCTAGGGCAACATTTCTCATTTTCATTAGGTGGATTTACAAACCAACAAAAACAAATAAAAATGACAAAATACAACAGCAAAATTACTTAAAACTAAACTAAAATTAACATTAAAGCAGAAAATATAAAAATAAAATATAATTCAAAAAATCTCGTTAGTGATACTAAAATAACATGGGGCCAGAGAGGGTCAGCACTCCAGACTCTTACTTTGAAATAGATCTTGAAGAGCTGATTGATCAGGAACAACATTCCCCATTTTTTTCGAGTCACTTCGATCCCAGCGAGCCGAATGAACACACAAAAACACACACACCCCAATCACATCATGACCATAACAGACACACCACTGAGACTCACATTGATTTCTATAGGGGCTTGGGGTGTCAACACTCAGTTCCTGGAGGGCCGGAGCCCTGCAGCGTTTCTATCTCTATGATGTGATAGAAATGAATAATTTATCATGTACAGCACAGTTCAAAAAGTTTGAGCGTGTGAGTACAATTTTTTTCTAAAGTCAATGTCAATATGTTTATTTATTTTACTTTTATATCCTTTTCAGTTCTAATGAACTTTCTATTCATCAAAGAATTCTGAAAAAATAAAACTCACAATTTCACTCAAAAAATATGAAGCAGCACAATGTTTTCAATAACATTGATGATAACCAGAAATGTTCACTTAAGCTTTTTTTCCACAACTGCCAGCATATTGAATAATGATTTCCTGAGGGATCTTGTGACACTGAAGATCCGGAGATGCAGGCGAAAATTCAGCTTTGATCACAGAAATAAATTAAAATATGTCTCACATAGAATCCAGCTGGCCTTTTTTAAAATTGGTAATAATATATTTTACAGTTTTTTTATGTATGTTTGTGCTTCTTAATGTAACTTGATGAGAATCAGCTTTGTGGACGACAGTCAGAGGTGTGTGTATATCACGGGTTGTGTATAACTTTCACTTGCCCACTCAAGCACACACTCTAAAGCAGCTTTCGCCCATGAGTTGTTCAGCTGCTTTCTCCCAGCATGGTGCTCCAACCTTCCCCTTCCCCTTCGACTGCAGCTGCTGCTCCTGCTGCTGTGCACACACACACACACACACACACAATGAGCTGCTGCTGTTGTCGCCAGATCCATGTTGCACATTAAATGATCTCTACTCTCACATTATTGGACAAAATATCCTTAGGTCGAGGGGTCACAGCAAAACATGATCGGCAGTGCCCTGAAAACACAGTGATGCATCAGCGACCGTGCGTTGTGTTTGTGGTTTAAAGGGTCATGAAAATACCAAACTACTTTTCTGAGATTTTAGCAGAAGCCGTTGGTGATGGGTATCATCAAGAGGACACAATGTGCTTAAGCATCCCTTAAATTTTAATTGTTGGAGGAGAAAAACTAGTTATTTTTTGTGCTATTTTTTATTTTCAGGTTTTAAAATCTATATCATGTTGACATGTATTATAAGTACTTCAATAGACGTATCGTGTGTCTCATAATTATTCCATAAGAACCTGCATTGTTCTTATCCTATGAGAAAAGACGCTTCACTTAATTAGTCACAACAGCGTGTGTGACAGACACTTCAGACAGTGAGCTTGTGTACATTAACTGAGAGAAACCCCTTCATTGGATCGAAGGTTAGGCATTCTTGTGTTTGCTTTGTTAAGAAGTTCAAAAGACAACAAACGTGATTCATTCGCTTAGTGAAGCGTAAACTGTCTTATTTAAGGAGAGCCCATGATGCGAACATCCAATACAAAAAGGCCTTAAGGGTCATAAAACACCGCAAAACTAAGCCTAAAAAGTTATTGAGACTGGCTGCAACATCGTGTTCGGCGTGTTTTCGGCGCAGAGTGCAAATGCAAATGGCTGTGGAATTGATGCGCAGTTTTTAAGCTCAATGTGGGCACTAAATAAAAACTGTCGGGAAACAAACGCCGACAGCTGATGTGTTCTCCCCCACTTCCACCTGCACTTGCAGGCCACATGCCCACTTTTGTACCATTTTTTCAAAATTGTGGCCAGAACCAACCAGTGCTGAAACGGGGTTTCATGACTCTTTAATACAAAAAAATCCAATAAGGCAGGTCTTACCAGCGTTCTCCTTCTTTAGTGACCCTGAAACGCTTTCAGAAATGATGTTCAGCCGCAAGTTAAAGATCAAACACTGAACAACTGCACATCTAACATACAGTTACACCAGAAGATCCGGCATAAAGGATATGAGAACGACTCACCGTCTGGCATTTGTAGGCCTCTACATAGTCCATGATTGACACAGCGAATGTGCATCTGCAGAGGAAGAGACGAGGCTTGCGGTCGAGTGAAAGATACGGAAGCGGAGGCTGCTCGCATGCATCATTGATGAGGAATCAGTACTTGGAGATGGCGGCCACCATCTCATCATCACGGTCAATCAGCAGCTGCGACACCGCTCCTCTGGACTGGACAGTCACAACATGGAATTGTTTGAGAGAAACGGGGTAAAAAATAAATAAACACAATAATAAAAAAGAAAGAGTAAATAAAATATCTAAAATAAAAAATAAGTATGAAATTAAAAATAAAAAGCGATTTGAGTGTGCTTATTATTAAAAAGAAATTAACAACAATGAAAAATAATATTAAACTACATATCTAAATAAATTAAAAAACATGATGTGTTTAAAATAAATAAATAAAAAATGCCCTTTTTTAGTGCTAGGTCCCATGGAAAGGCAAGGTCATTTAGAGAAAAATAGGCATTTAATAAAACAATAAATAAGTAATAAAAAATAAGATTAAATTAAATATCTGATACAAATGAAAGTAATGTTCAAAATATAAAAAATATATTGCATTACTAGGAAGTGTAATGTAATATAGACTAAATACCTACAAATAATATTTTATACATATTTATCATTTTAATGTTTTAATGTATCAGTTGTGTCTTTATACTGTATATGAAAACACATTTTAGATGGGGTCTGGATTGGGGCATCTGTGGCAGATGGTGTCCTGAAAACGTCCTTCACTTTTGCTAAGCGAGTTAGTGGTGCTTTATCTGATTCTACTGAAAGGGCGCTTCGACCTGTAGACGAGGGTTGGCCACATGTGCAGGTGTTTAGAAGACAGCATCTCTTGCGCCCAGTAACGCCCTGTCTCTAAGCTGTCTATGGCCTCCAGAACCTTCAGGGAAGCACTGGCAGACAAGAGGCACATTACATGGCCAGAAAGAGAAAAACATACCGACAATAACATCTCATGACAGAATAATACATGAAACATAACAGACAACAGCTCACCTGCTGCAGGTACTGATTCAGTGTGATATGATTTCATCCTGATCTCCACAAAACACAGCGGAAACACACCGTTATATCTTAATGTGATGCCTACCGGGACAATAGCAGTATCGATTGAGACACATTCACATCTGATCAGCAGAACATTACATTTACACTTTAGAATATTTGAAACAAAACAAACACGGCCAGTTTAATCCATAAATGAAGTATTTAGTGTGTGGTATTAAAACTCTAGTATTTGAAATTAGCTCTAGCGCAGCTGCTAATTCACTCATTTATTAATTCATTCTATTGTCATAGCAACCTCATAATGATCATGTAAGCTATGAGTCAAAAGTGTGATAGTTATTATATTAAATGCGATTTTATCAAGAAAATCACTTGTATTTATTTACCCAAATGAATTCACATCACTTCGCGCGTGTCCCTCAATGCAGAGTCGCTGACGTCACAGCAGCATCTTCCTGTTTATATCTGTGAAAACACACAGCTGTGCATTCCAATTTGCACCTCTATAAATGTAAATATTATTACTGAAACACAAAGCTAAACGTATTTAGTCGAAATTCCAAGGCATTTTTACATATAGCACATTAAAGGGTGGTTTATAAACTATTTTACAGGTAAGTTTCTTTTTTTGTTAATGTTTGTCAATAATAAAAATAATGTCAGTTTTTTTTTGGTTTCACTATAATTTGCAGACATGTACAGACATTTACAATATGCTATATTCTAAATATAAAGCAATGAGAGTGCATATTTAGTGTATAAAGAGTTCTATGTCTATTTTTCAGTGGCATGTGAAAAATAAAGTACTTGTGTAAGTTTAGTTTACTTTTTATGTTTAGATATCTAATGTGTGAGCATTTTAGATGTTTTTGTCAAAGAAGACCTCCAGTATTTTTTATTTCTTTATCTATTATGTGTGTATTATTATTATTGGTATTATTATTATTATTATATTTTAGCACCTATTAACCTAAGTTGGCTTAATTTTATTTTTATTTATTTAAAATTTAGGCCTCTATTTGTTTTATTTATCGCCTTATTATGTTTTTTTTTTTTTTTCTTTTTTCTCTGTACGGTATATGTAGCTTTAGTAGCGTGCGTGTGTGTGTGTTCCTGTAGTGTTGGTATTGTCTGCTGATCCTGCGGCTTTGGCAGATTCGCTTCGTTGGTTTTCCGCTATCTTGTTGTGGTTCTCCGATGCTGGACAGTCAAAGGGAAATCGAAGTTTATACGATGCAATATGAAGATTATAGATGAATATTTGGGGATATGTCTGAAAGCGTGTGTCGTGTCAATCCACAACAGCAGCTGAACTCACTCACATGAGTGTTTGGATCCGGTTCCTTGGTTCTGGTTTTGGTTATAGCTACGCAGCTAACAGATCAAAACTCTCTGCGGTTATTGTATTTCAATATGAGGCATTTAAATGCACTGAGATCAAATCTAGCTCATGATGGGCGGACAAAGACATTCATCCCAATGTCGAAAGCAAACTGTAATGGACTCACCAAATCAGCCAAATCAGGAGCGTCTAAGAAACTCAACCATAAAGAACTTTAACGTGAGATGACCCGACCAAACCGACAACCACAGCTAGTACACAAACGATGCAGTAATGAATCACATGTCTTGTGTGCTCGAAAACATAGTGAAACTTCCTACAACAGCAACTGTCGTCTAAAAGTGTGTTTCATTTGGCAGATCACTGGACACTTAATTCAACTGAATGATTATAAGCAGTATTATTGTCTTTATAAGTATGTTTTAATAACTAATATATTAAATAATGTTGTGCATTTTACAGACAACCGGAACTAACAGACTCCTACACTGAAGGACACATGGATAAAGCTCAGAGATGCTGTTAGTGCCATTGAGAACAGCACCTCAATCAAATATAACCTGGAGGAGCTTTTACCAGGTGTGAGACCACAGCAAACCAGATTCATGAGTCCACTCAGATTAAATCCTCATAGAAACTCAACCTGAGACTTGAGGGATTTGGAGATCCAGAGAGTCACACAGGTTCAATCTGTTGCATTCACCTGTTATGAAGCACCTGGGCTAACTTAAATTATTATTATGTTGACAAACACTACTGCTCAAAAGATAATAGGTCTCTCTATGAACTCACCACGGCTGCCCAATTATCCGGTAAAAAACAAACGACAGTAAAACTTGATGAAGTATTATTATTACTGCAGAATGACACATTTTTTAATTATTGGGTGATTCAAACACATACATGTTTTTCCAGCTAAGAAGATCAGCACTCTTTAGAGTTTACATTCCTCCATGTGATGTGAGCATAAATATTGTGACAGTTGACCTCGCAGTTCTTTCTAGATGTGTTCCGCTGGGTCATGCTTTTTAGCTTAATTCTTCAGATATTAAAAGCATGGGATGTGTTGTATTCAGTCGTTATAGCCATATGCTTCTGCTTTTGAGTCTTGCATTTGTTGTACGACACACACAAACCAGGATGAACGACAAGGAGGCTGCGACTTTGAGAGAAAAAGCAATTTGTGATGCTAAAGAAAAGAGGAACTCAATTAGAGCTGTTCAAAAACAATGGGCATGGAGACAATCAACAGTTTGGAATGTCCTAAAAAAGAAGATAACAACCAACGACGACCTGGTCAGCTGAGAAAAAAAAACAGCCGTTGAGGGACAGACAAATCATTAAAAACTCGGAAAAAGAACCCTAAAATAAGATGGCTGTAAAATCACCAAACAACCTCGCAGAAAGCTGTATTGATCGTCCTTGACAATCTGACAAAAATAAAAAAACCTAACCGGTCCACAGAAGAGTTTTGACACAGAATTACAGAGGACTACACAGCAAAGATGACAAAACCTTTGACCAGCACCACAACAAATTAGAAAGGCAAGATTAGAGCTTGCAAAAAAAGCACCAAAGGTGAGCCAGCAGAATTTTGGAACAGTTTTATGGACACTGTTTTTCTAAGATGGCGCCGCTGAGTTCGGATGCCGTCCGGTCGCCTCCGCTTAGATTGTGTTTGTTATTTATTTTTGAACTATTCTTCTGCTTTCCTCTTTTTTACACACATATCGTCTTGCCCTGAGATCACTTACGACAAACGGAACACTTTTTGGACATTGGGACACCGCTTCACTAACCTGTTGTCAGGACATTTTGATCCTCCAAAAACCCATCGTGGCCATTCTGAGATTCTCCGGGAACGGCGACGAGATAAACAATGGCCACTTGAATAACCCCACCGCGCGGCGACGGAATCAAAGAAACAACAGCGGGGAACGTGCTGGGATTCAGCACACAGACTTGTAGTGAACAAAGAGCTCACAGTCCTCCTCTGCCGAGCAGTTTGCTTGTCAATGTCAATCTCTGGAGAATAAGAGGACAATCTTAGAGCCAGGATAAGTTTTCCAATGGAACATTAGGGACTGTAAACATCCTTTGTTTGTCTGAAAACATGGCTCACGGACCTCGGGCAGGATCAGGAAAACAAGTAGAGGCCAGTAAATCCAAAGGTTGGTGTGACGTGTCGTGCACGCTTCATGATCAATGCATCACAAAATGGTGTGACCGCCAGGATTAATCTCCACTCCTGTCTGGAACATTTATCCATTATTTGCCGCCCTGATCTATCTGCCCCAGGAGAGTTTCATCGATCATCGTTAATGCTGTCTACATTCCAACACAGAGCAGACTAGCACAAGCTTGGCTTTGTCTCAAGCTTCAACGATGTGCTCAGCTGGTTACATGTAATCAAACTCCTGACGCGGGTGATCCGAGCCCTGCCTGGTGGTGAGTCCGGTAGAATCTATCATGGCGCGGATTTTACAACTCTTCCGCCAACCTCAGGCAGGTTCCTAACTTTCTAGTATCCACATGTTCCACTGTCCAACCATAGGATTCAATTACACTGGATCATTGCTACTCTCAGTTTTAGGAATGCCTACAAACGTCGCGCTCAACTACACCGGCTTTTGGCCAAATTGGACCATTCCCCCAGTTTCCTCACACAGCACCGTAAGATAAAACAAAGGCTCGATTCAAGGGAACACAGATGGAGCATGCAGCTTTGTAAAACACGCTAAACGAACACATGCCCCGGATACAATCACACTATAAGGACTCTTCTCAAATCAGAAATCGTTGAGTGGACCAAACAATCCGTGCGGCAGTAAACAAACGCCCTGCTGCGTACAATCTGTGCCTTGGTCAACAAAATTATCTGCTAGCTGTGAGACAGAACAGACCCGTGCGTTTGTCTGCCGAGTTAAACTCTTTCTAACGGGCTGCTCTTCGACACCTCAACTGAGGTTTCAGCGATGGTCTGGCCTGATCAGTGCTGGCAGGAAGCAGCCCATGATCAGTAGCGTCAGCAATATTAATCATGTAATCACTACGCTGTCAGACGAGACCCGAAGGTCGTAGGAGGTGCCCTTAATTGATTGACTGTCAGGAAAGCAGCAGTGTCCTGATGGGATTTCTGGCCTGTGGTGTCTCGCATGAGTCCCTGTGGCTGGACAAGCTCACTGGTTTGTTTACATCTATTTTTAATGAGTCCATTGCTACCCTCGATGGTTCCTACCACTCCTTTACAACCTACGCACAATAACCCCTCTTGCCTGAATGATCGTCAGTTGCCGCTCCAAAAAAAAATATACCACAGAGTGCGTCTACTTCTGAAGGTCTTTGAGAAAACTTATAAAAAACAACATTTGCTCCTCCATCCCTGAGACTTATGGACCTCTCTTCAGTTTGCTGTCGCCCCCCAACAGATCTACTGAAGATGACCATCTCTCACGTCCTGCACTCTTCCCAGGAAGCACATTGACAGCAACAATGGGACACTATGTACAGGCCTTCTAGTCATCGACTAAAGCTAAGCTTTCAATACTATAGTCACATCAAATCAGGCTACTTCGCTGATGATATATGGTTCTGTGCCTCATTTCCAACAATAATGAAGCCGTCAGACTTGGATGAGGTAGAGAAAATCACCATCATGCGTGCCAGGACAATTGTCTCTCTAATGAATGTGGTGAGTTAAAAACTACAGAGCTGATTGTGGCTTTCAGGAAGAGACAGTCAGCGGCCCTACTCCTCTTTCTTATGATCCGCGGGACCCCTGATGCGAGGGCGGAGCAGCATTCAAGTTACATGGTGGAAACATCGCAGAGGACCTGACTTGGACTTCACACATCCAAACTCAGGTTAATAAAGCCAGGGCAAAGACTGTACCATCTGCGGGACAGCTGAGAAGAAAATTCCGGGGTTCACGCTGCAATCCTGAAAACTTCTCTATCATGTGCGCAGAGAAAGTGTAGTGGATTCAGTGTATTGATTCAGGGTGGTAGGGCAACATCTCCTGCAGCGGTTTGTCGCGCTTCGCTGAGCGCATCTCGGGTACTGTTCCTCACTCCTCTATCTGCAGGACATTCTAACCCTCAAGACGCTGCAACAGCGCATCTGTTCAACTCATTAAAGGACTTCTAACCACCCTGTACATGATTTTTTTACATTTTTTACTGCCATCCTGTTAACGCTGTAACACAATTCCTTCGCCTGATGGCAAAACTGAGAGAATTCAGGAGAGGAGCTTCTTCCCCCACAGGCCATCAGGCCTCCTAAACTCTAAAAACTTGACTTCAACTTAATTATCACGGTAAGATATTAAACATACTTTGACATTGTCACTAGCACACAGCATTTTTTAATACATTTTCTTATTTTTACTTTATTCACTTTTTTACGAACTCACTCTATTGGCTGCCTATGTAAATACCCTGGTCAACCTGTTTGCACATTCTTCTCTTGTAACATTCCTGCTCATGTTAATATTTATTAAGTCTACAGTATACTGTCCTGCACATTTTATTTTATAGGCATTTTATGTTATTCTTTTTTTTTAATCCTTACTTTTTCCATACCATATGTATATATAATATTCTTGTGTTTGTATTCTTTAAGTATTGCACTGTCCGGAAGGGGACCTGGACTTACATTTCACTGCTGGTCATATGCTCTCCATATAACCATGTATGGTGACAAATAGAAACTCTTGAACTTGAAACTGTTAATGATGGGAGTAAGTGGAGGTAAAAAAGAAACTGCAAATGATCCTAAGCAAACAAACCTCAGCTTTGAAGCATGATGGAAGGGCGTGTCATGGCGTAGGCATGCCATGGCTCACCTTGGAAAAGGCTCTCTTCCCACTTTGATGACTTAATGAATTTAGGGTGATAGCAGAATGAATGCAGAAGTGTACAAAAAACATCTTGGCTACCAATGTTCAAAGAAATCCCCATGTAAAGAGACCAAGAATAACGTTTCATATTGCAACAGAACATGACCTGAAAACACCCTGCTAATTCATCAAGGAGTTTCTCAGAGGCCAAGAAATGGAAGGTCTTAGATTGCCCAAGTCAGGCTCACAGATTTAAAATCCGGTATTGCTGAACAAGAATTTCACGACAGCTAAATAGGAGGACCTAAACGCAGAACTACTCCCCAAACCAAGCAACAGTTGAGTGGCTTGTATTAAAGGCTGGGAAAGATTTCATTGGATAAAACCAAAGAGTCTGGTGATGTCTATGGGTAGCAGGGACTCAGTGCTGTGCCCAAACGCATACGGAGAACATAACCAGTTAATCATCCGCATCTATTACACTCCTTCCCTTTAGGATTTTGAACATCTTTCTTTAGAAGAATAAACAGTTTAGAAACCAAAACTTTATTTTATATATAAAATTTCTGTGGCACTGAATATATTACACTCACCTAAAGGATTATTAGGAAACACTGGTTCAATTTCATCATTACATGCAATTATCTAATCAATCCATGCACCATGGCAGTTGCTTCATTGGCATTAGGGGTGTGGTCCTGGTCAAGACAATCTCCGAACTCCAAACTGAATGTTCAAAGAATGGGAAAGAAAGGTTGAAATTTCAGAAGCAATTTTGAGCGTGGCAAATGGTTGTTTTGCGTGCCAGACGGGCCGGTCTGGAGTATTTCACAATCTGCTCAGGTACTGGGTTTTCACGCACAAACCATTTCTAGGGTTTACAAAGCATGGTGTAGGAAAAGGGAAAATCATCCAGTACTCTGGTAGTCCTAGTGGGCGAAAATGCCTTGTTGATGCTAGAGGTCAGAGGTCGAAGGCGGACTGGACTATTCAAGCTGATAGAAGAGGCAGCTTTGAGCCTGAATAACCACTTCAGCTCGTTACAACCGAGGTATGCAAGCAAAGCATATTGTGAAGCCACAACACGCACAACCTTGAGGCGGGATGGGCTACAGCAGCAGAAGACCCCCTATCGGGTACCAGACTGCATCTCCACTACAAATAGGAAATAAGAGGGCTACAATTTGCACGAGCTCGACAACCTCAAAATTGGACAGTTGAAGACTGGAAAAAAAAATGTTGCCTGGTCTGATGAGTCTGAGTTTCTTTGCAGACATTGAGATGTAGAGTAAGAAATTGGCGGTAAACAGAATGAGAACATGGATCCATCATGCCTTGTTACCACTGCTTGCAGGCTTGGTGGTGGTGTGTTGTAAATGGTGTGGGGGATGTTTTCTTGGCAGCACTTTAGGCCCCGTAGTGCCATATTGAGCCAGCAGTTTTAAATGCCAACGGCTACCTGATGACATTGACTCTTCGACCCAGTCCATCCCTTTATGAACACCATGTAACCCTTCTCATGATGGCTACTTCCATTCAGGATAATGCAACCATGTCAACAACGCTTCGAATCCATTTCAAATTGGGTTCTTGAACATGACAATGAGTTCACTGTGGCTAGAAATGTCCCCGACGCACAAGTCACTAGATCTCGCCCCCAATAGAGCATCTTGGGAGGATGTGGTGGAACTGGGGAAAAGCTTCGTGCCCTGTAAGCTGTGATCCACAAAATCTCCATTCAACTGCAAGATGCTATCCTATCCATATGGGCAAACATTTCTCGAAAGAATGCTTCAGCTACCCTTGGTTGAATCAATGCCACGTAGACATTAAGGCAGAGGGGTTCTGAAGGCGCAACAGGGGTCAAACACAGTATTAGTAGGGTGTTCCTCAATGATTTCCTTATTAGGTGAGTGTGGTAGGTAATATATATATTTTTTAATAGTATATAGATATATATCATAATACATATAAATATAACAAGTAATAAATATATATACAGTGCACAGGAAATTTTCAGGTAATGTATAACACATTTCATCTTTAACAGTTAGTTTAAAAAACTATTAAACACTGAAATTACCAATAGTATTAAAAAACAAATACCGCTTATAAACCTTAGGCCTTTTTGTGAGCACTAACGGACCCTCTGTGGATACGCTATGAACCATAACCTTCTCTGAGGGTTGTGGTGCTCACATCCGTGACTTTTTTGGAGTCAAGCTCTCTGTATTTCTGGTAATGCTATGGCTCAAAAAGTTGCATAGGGTTAGCCCACCAGACAGAAGAAAGCTTCATGGCTCCCATCTCACTCAACTGGATTTAGTATCGCGAACACACCATGCAAAAGAGAGCCTTCTGCAACATTTCCCGGCAGCATGATAGGTCCACACAGGCCACGAGTGCTGCCTTCCTTGACCCTCCTGTACCATAGAAACTATAGGACCCTGCGGCTCCAACACCGTGGCGCTCAACCATTCTTGCTTCCCATCGTATGAAGTTCGGACTGCAATACTTTGCGGCTTTCCTTACGGATCATTCAATGCGCTATTATCTATCTTGGATCCTGCTGTTTTCCCTGAATTAAATTGGCTAAGAGACTCAGGCTCAACAGCGATAAAACGGTCGGACGTGGCATCTTAAAAGGTTACGCTACTACCCCTGTCCAATAATTAAAAATGTTTGTGTCATACTAGCAACTTACCTCCCACTCTCGTATCCAAACCCATTAAAGGCTTTGTTCATCTTCGGAAACAAAATTTTAAGAGATTTGGATGAAAACCGGGACGGCTACGACTGTCCCCATAGTCTGCCAAATAAATAAACCGTGTCAAGGGTCAGGAGCAAGTATGAAAGCATCGTCCGAATAGTTCAGCTGCCATCAGGGATTCAACCATAACGTTTAGGAAGTGAAAAGAAACTTATCAAAAATTACTCAAAAAAAAAAAACCTCTGTTGTCTTCTGCCAATCAGCGTAGCAACCATTTTGGACACATTTCTGAGCTGTATCAGACAGGCTGGCGGACGCTCTTCTATCTTGTCTAACCCAGCAATGCACGCGTCAATGCATTGTTTTGCTTTCAAACCAACAGCGTAAATTCACATACCAAACAAGCGCTTTATTGTGGCGACGGCACTGGATATCAGAAGATAGCGTGACGTGCCGCATACGCCACCTGAGGAACAGTAGAAACCACACACGTCCTTTCTCCCCGATACAAGTCTATTGCCCAGAGTTGTGTTTTAGTCTGGACAATTACAATTGGCATATCATATTCGTCAGCCTGCGAATTGTGGCTGATACTCAATATTCATATTAAAGAAGCCATCAGCACACGAAGTCCAGAGCGGCAATTCTAAAGGCTGCCAAGGTTGGTATTCGCTGCCTTGCGTGCGCTCAAGTATTGCCAAGCAGAGGCTTGTGGTCGGCTTATGAGATGTTACATTCGGCGATCATAAATCTATTTGTGGCACTTTTAACACCGTTAGATGATCGGACAAGGCTTAATGTTCCTATTTGGGCATAATTTGTCGTAATTTTCAGTCAGTGTGCGGTATGCAAATGCTAAGTGCGCTACTTCACCAGCTTTGTCCATAGGAAATGTCGCGAGATCACCGCGCCCCACAACAACCCACTCAAGTACACAGGCATTGCAATTCTAATGGATTTCAGGCGCGCTTCCATCGAGGTCCCATCAATAAGGTACCGAACACTGTACTAGATTGAGCGGGCAAGCTGTTTAGCCTTCCCTCAAAAGCTTGAGACCCACAAACCACAGTTAAAGCTTCCAAAGTTGCTTGTGTTTGAGCAAATTGTATTGTAGAGGCTGGCAGCTTTGCTGGGGTACAGTAGTTTTTATTCCAAAACTGGGAATGCGAGTCCTCTTTTTGTACTGGCCAGTCGCTACGGATATCAGGGTTCATGAGTCCAATTCAGATCTTTTCACCATGAAAATATTTGGTCCAGTCCAAATTAAGTTTTCTCTAAAACCAATCTCTTTACAGAAGGGCCGGTCTCCTCCCCCTATTGATGCGATGACCACATAGCAGTGTGACATTTTGCTTTCTCATACTTCTGTCGGTACCTCTCATGGATCCCAGCAATGGAATTCTCTCCCCTGAATATGTTTTTTTTTTTTTAGTTGTTAGCTGTGTTATAGATTAATGTTATGTGAGGGACAGGAACTCCATTGTTTGACAGTTTCTGGACAGCCGTTACACCACTGTCCCATGGTCCAGCGGCATGTCTGTAACGAATTAACAAACTTCACCATCATGGGAAGAAGGAGACTCGGCGGACACTCCAATACAACTTTTAATACCAAAATACACACAAAACATCGCGACAGGCCCTCACGGACGGACTGCGGCGCACAAACAAAAACCAAACACAAATATAAACGCCCAGGGCCTCGTCCTCGCTCATCCTTCACCTGTCAATCGATCCTATTTTGTAATCTTCTTATCTCCTCCTCTGTGGGACTCGAGGACTGTGTTGAGTGGAGGCAGGGTGTCGCTCAGTTTCCCCATCACATCCACGGTCCTCGCTCCATTCCCACGGCTCTCGGCCGCCGCCCCACACTCGTCACATACCCCCATCGCCCCTTGCAGGCCAGGGGGTACCCACGAGACTGCGCTCTACTCAACCCCCCCCTCCCTCCGGGGGGACCGCTCACGGTGGCCATTGCGGGAACCGGGGGTAGGACAGACAGACACGGTTGAGAGAAAAGGAGAGAGGATAAAAAAATAAATAAAAAAAATGTTCCGGTTCCCAGACACACTGACCGCTCGTGGCCCATCACACTAGCTGGGGTGTGAACTCTCCGCGCTGTGCCTGGCGGTAGACACTGGATCTGTCCCCTTCGGTGCGACGGCACGACACTCCGTCGGGTTTTGGGCAGCAGCGCAGGAGTCCCCGTTCCCTGCTCCTACCCCATTCTTGCCAGATGGCAGCAAGGCTCCGGCCACCTGGCGGAACCGGCGGCGACTCCTCAGAAGAACCCTCTCTCACGCCGATTGCCAGCTCGCAACTTCAATCCAGCCCACAGAACTCGAGCGGTCCACCCTGCGCGAACAGACTGCACATACACCCTGCTTGATTGCACCGCGGATTTCACACCAGCGGCAAGGGATCTTTGGCCCCCTAGCGCGGGTCCCTCCTTCCCCCGGTTTTTCGGCACCAGTTGTAACGATAACAACTTCACAATACATCACGGGAAGAAGGAGGCGGGACACAGCGGACACTAAAATTACAAACTTTAAATAACCAAATAAACACAAATAGCCGCGCGACACCCCCTCATGGGGCGACCCTGCCCGCGCACGCGCAAACAAAAACCAAACACAAAATAAAGCCACAGGCTCTGCTGTCCTCTCTCGTTCCTTCACTGTCATCTCCGCTCCCCTTTTGTTAACAAAAAATCTCCTTCCGATCTTCCTCCGTGGGACCCCGCGTTTTTTGAGTGGAGCAGTGTTGTCCACTCATTTGCCCAATCCACTCCCCCGTCCCCAGCTGCCCCACTCGTCACAATGTCCCATGCGACTTTTCTCATCCAAAATCAAATTTACCACAATTATTTTCTTCCATTTTGAGGTTGTGTACACTGTATAGCACTCCAAATAACTCTGATTTAGGGCCTCACGAGTTATGACAAAAATCATAATGCGATCGATTATTCCCTGGAAATTGTAATTTGCAATTAGTAATTAAATTATGATTATCACCAATTTACATTGAATGATGTTTATACCATTTCGTTTGATTGAACTGCATGCATAGTTCTTTATATGAAAATAAACAAGCTGAAGAACATGTAGTGCTTTTCTATAGGTATAAAACTATAACTCAAAACTTGTCTTGTTTCTTCTTTAAATTATAAAAAGTAAAAAATGATGAATGGTTATTATATTGTTATATCTAAACTAAATAAAATTAAATAATGCGGAAAAAACCCCCCTTTTAAATGCTTGTAGAACTTAAAAAAAACGCATACTTAAGCACGCAAGAATAAATAATTTGACTTTGAATGATTAATTGTGGCATCCATGAATTGTAATTGCGATTATGAAAATTTGATTAATTTTTGCAGCCCTATATCTTATTTCATGTCCTCGTTTCTTTCAGTTAGGACAGTCTGCACGTGCCTGCCTCCATTCTCTCTTATATCCTACAAGCCCTTGCAAATGTGTCCCATTTTGTTACAAACATGGACATTTCTCATTTGTTGAACACTCGCGCTGAGTGTTTCCCAGTTCATACTGTAGCATTTATTGCTTTCTTCTCTTTTCTCTGTTCGCTTTCTGGTATTTCCTTTTGTCAAAATCATCCTTCTCCCTTTAAACTTCCCTCTTTTCTTCTCTTATAGAGAAAAAGTTTTTTTTCGTTCACGCAGCATTCACTGCGACATTGTAAATCCTTGGTCTTACCCACCACAAACTTTCCATGATGGGTTCATCTCGCGAGGCCAGCTCCATAGATTTAGGTAATTTTTGACGAGCCTGGATTGAACATCTCAATCCCTTCTGGACTCGAGCATTTGCTGCATTGGCATTTCGAGCTCTGTATAGTATAGTCTAATTACATAATCCCTGTCTCTGGCCGATGACCCCCTCACTCAAATATTGAATCTACGAAATTCACAGCATCACGGATAGCTAATCTCAAAGCTCACGATGTAATCTGCCTCACGATCTTCAACTTCCTTTTAGGTTGCGTTTTCCTGCAATTTAAAATGACTTCGCGAATCACTGAATGGTTGAAGGTCTGTCAACTGGCGCGATCAACGCTGTGCTTTCAGAATGGCATTATATGGACAGTTGCACACTACATTTTCGTCACGTGACTAGTTTCTAAACATCCCTTTCCCTCACTTGCAAATGTCTTATCGCCAGAAGCCACTTAACTCTCAACAATGCTCAATGTACGTTCAAAAATCTCTACTTCGATCTTCCTAGTACTCATCCACCAACGCCAACTGCCATCGCTGTGGCATGTTAAGCTACGTTGTTAGCAGCTTTTTACTCGTGCCTTGTTCTTTTCTCTCTTTAGCTTATTTTACTCAAACCAAGTGCAACATGTGGTTTCTTCAGCAACATAACAGTCGCTAAAAATCAATCCTTGTGTCGCCACTTTAATATATTATGATTGGTACGCTGTTCTTAGTCTCCGAGGAAGGACAGACCACGGACCCGTTTTGCATATTCACTTGTTTACTGAGCCCCCCAAACGCATGAGGAGAACTCACACATACATATAACAGGGCTTGGCTTCTTAACGTACCAGTCAATCAGCACATCTATTAACAAATCATATTTGCAGATGTCCTTTACTCCACAGCAGACAAAGCATTTTGTCAGGGAGGGGGGGGATGGAGGGGGGGGATTGTCTCCACTACGTATGGATATATATAGGATAAATACAGGTGTCATCTCAATAAATTAGAATGTGCGTGGAAAAGTTTATTTATTTCATGTAATTCAACATCATTGTGAAAAGACTCATGTATTAAATAAATTTTCAGTGCACGACAGACTGAAAGTAGTTTAAAACCCCTCTGAGGCCTGAGGGAGTTTTGGGGGCCTAGAGCAGTTTTGACATGCCCTGATTGTGTTTTTTTTCAGTTGCTTATTTATAAACATATAGATGGATAAGTCCTAATAACACTGTTTCAGGCCCAAATGCGCTTTAATGCTTGGAGCAGCCTGTATGTACATTGATGGGTTTTTGAGAAAGCAAAGTTGTGCAGGGTTGTGCCAAAAACTAAAATATTTTAAATTAACTGAATAAGGCCATAAAACACATACAGCGCATGGACATGCTTGAGAACTGGATATGGTAGTCTAGAGTTTTTGTTCAAAAGATGTGGAAAATCATCTTGTTTTACGCGTTCACAGAAAACAATATATTGATTTAAATCTTTTTTAAGACACTTTTGGGTAGAAAGCGGTATAGTTGAGAAGATCGGCCAACATCATCATGAATATTAGGGTGACCTCACACTCTGAGAAGACAAAGGCCCGCGATAATGAGCTGCCATAAATGAGCCTGTCAGCCAGGTTGTGTGACTGAGAGAGGAGTTACAAGAAAGAATGTGAGGACAAAATAAATTTTATATTTGTTATTTGTAGTTTATTTAGAATGTATTATCACACAAAACCGTAGAAGTATTAATACACAACAGAAGAAGACACAATCCGGGCAAAAAAACGTGCAAAAAAAAAAAAGTGTTAACAGGAAGACGTGCAAGGGATAAAAAGGGGTTGTGTAAGGTTTGTAGAAGCCCACAAAACCTACTCACTCACCTGAATACACGAAATTGAACAGCTCTACATCTTTGTGCCACTCTATGGAAACGTTACCTTTTCTAGCTGAACACTACAAGGCGGAATTATCATTCACTTTGCCCGGCATTTCGGAAGGAGTTGTTCCTGCCTCTACCCCGCTTTGCTTTGCCACGCACACAGGTCCAACGACCAGTGCATTGGCAATCTGAGGCCTGCTCAGCTCCGTAAAAGGCCACATGGCCCAGCACGGGTCCGTTTTGGTCGGTATTTTTTTGGACACCCAATAGAGCTCCGCAACTAGCCCTTCCATAAACTCCTTGTGGCTCATGGTGCCATAAAGCTCTTTGTGTACAATAAAAAACCAAATAAAAGCATTGGTGGCAAAGTAATATCCAAGAAGCGTAGTAAATAGCTTTCTGTACCACTTCATTGTTTGTGCTGTGTACTGTAGTACTGTAACGGATTGAAACGTGGGCTACTGTATTGTTGTATCCTTTTAAACATGTATAGAAAATAATGTTGATATGTGTACGGTGTCCAGAATATGTGCAGTGGACAGGTAAATGTACAGCAGCAGTGCTAAGTGTTCAGGACTCCAGCTGGCTTTTATGTGCAATTGGTCAGTGAATTGTAAATATCATGTGCCAGCCCCTATAGTGGTGTTTAATGATTCAAAGCGAAGTCATTTATAATGTACTTACAATCACTTGATTAAAATGTAAAAGGAATTCATGCTTACTGCTTTCCCAAAAGAGAAGTGTTTATCATTTGCTGTAACTGAGCAGTTCCTCTCTTTTTCCAGATGTGCATATTTTTAAGAATGTAAGACCTGTCTGTTGTTTCCAGCGAGCATTTACCCATGTCGATTTACCCACGTGTGTAATTTATGAGTTGTTTTTCAACCTCATTACAGGCCGTGGAGAATCGGTGCTCCCCGCAATATAAAGTATCACCTGTGGTTATACAAATAATGCGTCAAGTGGTGAAGATCACATTCAAGCTCAGATCCATCAGTTCAGGGAATATCTTTCCATCAGTAAATGCGATAGTTGTGTGTCCATGTTTGATGATTGGGCAACCGTGTGTTACAGATGTAACACCTGTTTTATTGATGTTTGCAGCTCAGTAGATCATCACTAGTAGCGCGCTTGTGACACAGCAGATCAGAATCTGAAGAAGCCCTAACCGAGTCGCACAGAGTCACTGGACAGCGCTGTCATTCCTGAAGAGGAATGAACCGCTGCTGGCAGGGGACCACTGCAGTCAAACCGGGTATCCGGACGCCTCTCCTGTGCGTGTATCTTTACATGTCTATGAGAAATGAATGAAGAGTTAAGCTCTCATCTCCTTCAGATCATGATCCGCAGTATTTTTCCTCTCTCCTGGGCCCACTAACTAACATCCTCCAGAACTCACCACTGCTGCCATCCATTCTGGTGAGCTGGTGTTAATTTTAATACCATCTGAAATACTATTCAAACTTTATTAATATTAGTTATAATGTTTTAGTAAATATTTTTTAGTATTTCGTATTAGTACCGAATAGTGTTTATATTATCATTTGGAATTTGTTGTTTTTACATTTTCTGTGGTTGTCTTATTGGATTTTATTTTTAAGTCAATAATGCATGTTTTTATTTTAAAGGACTATTTTTTCTCAAAATGATAAATTTACTGAAAAGGAAACTCCTCACCTTCAGGCCATCCGTTGATGTAGCTTACCGTGAGTTTCTTAAACTGATTGGAGTGAATTCAGTATGACAACAGTATCACCAATGCGCCTCTGCAGTGAATTGATGCCGTTCGAATGAGTCCAAACAGCGAATAAAACATCACAAATAATCCACAAGTAGTCCATTACAACTCCAGTCATTCATTGGACATCTTGTTTAAGTCAAAAGCTGTGCGTTTTGTAGGAAGGAAACATTCATCAAGAACATTTTAACTCAAAACCGAGGCCATAATCCATGAAAATACTGATTCCTCCAGTTGAAAAAGTCATCTGGTCTGAATCAGAAGAGAAATATACAGATCAAGCAATCGCTTTAGGAGCCCAAACAATCCAAACAGTTGTAAAACAAAATAAGTGTAAGATTTTGATATGCGGGACAACAGGGGATGGACTTTTTACGGAGTAAGCCGCTATTATGGATTATGGGCAACGATTTTAGCAGGAAGAAGTTAATTGATAGATTGAGTTGTGTGGATTACTTCTATGGTTTATTTTGATGTCTTTATCAGCTGTTTGGACTCTCATTCTAATGCACCATCACTACAGGGGATCTGACTGGTCAGTTACATCAGTGATGTAACGCTTAGTTGTAGTTGATTCCTTAATAACTCTGAGCAGGTTATAGTAATACACGATGTTGTCGTAATAATGGGCTGGAGTTGTTCCGACGCATACTGTGAGTGATGGTGCCGCTCAGCCGGACAAGTGGAGGAACCTGGAGCAGATTGAGCGGAGCCGCACGGAGAGACGGTGGATCCAGCCTGAGGAGCTTACTGGGCATGCTATCTGACCTGCAGGTGATTGGCCAGAAACACTGATGATGTCAGCTTCCCGTCGGTTCTGGAAGTGTCTTTAAATAGGCGTGTGGTTGGTGTGTGCTGTCAGTGGGTGTATAAAGATTCATTCGGAAAGGAGAGGTTTTAACAGAGACGAACCGACCGTACGCGCAGGGCTGAGGGTCAGAGGCTCATGCAGGAGAGAGATGTGGGAGATCATTTCTACCTATCTTCACACACTGATGCTCTCTCCACATGTGTGTTCACGCAGGTTCATGTTCTTCTTGTAGGTTCCTGAGTACCTTCATCATGTGTCAAGGCCTAGAGGAAGAGAATGACCGTGTTTCGTCAGCGGTTTAGGATCAGAGCACACAGTAAGTCTCTCTCAGATCTGATCTGATGTTCTCACGATGATCCCATAGATCAGTTCAGTCTCAGATCTGGTTTATCTTATACTGTACCTTTGATAATCTTTTGTCTTTCTGTGAAACATAAGTTTGAAGTTTAAAATCTAAGTCATTGACTTAAAGGAGGCTTCTCCTTAATCTGGCTTTGTATTAATGAAAAGCAAATACAAATTAAAACATTAAAAATATAAAGTACTTTTTTTTAAATAAAAAGCAGTGAAATAAAACATTTACTAAAATTAAATGATTATTTAAATAAATTTAAAAAAAAACAATCAAAATAAAACCAAATTAAAATTGTTTTAAAAATAAAAATATAAAACTTTTTTAAAATGTTAAATGATAAATTTAAATAAATAATTTTAAAATAAAAAAAATCAAAATAAAAACACTTTCAAAAAATAGTTAAATATTTTTGACCCAAAGTAATGTAAAAAGCATCTCAAAGACCATAAACCTTAAATGTGCATTAAATTTTAAAATTTTTAACAAAATCTAAAGTATTTAAAGATTTTTATCTAAAAGGGAGTTCACTGATAAAAAAGGAAAAAAACCCCTGACTTCAGGAACAGAACGTTTTCTAGCATAAAACCATCCCTGAGATGTCATTGTGGCATACTGTTTTTAAGGGTTTTTTTAAAAGGGAAATAGAATGCAAAATCCTCTTAAAAGGTTTTTAACAGTTGTGGTCACAGTGGGGAAAACAACCACCCTAAAGGGAAAAATCCCCCCACCATTTTTTTTATAACCCAAAGTAAATCATAAACAGCTCCCCTGAGCATTCCAGTTTTCCCACTACTATGTGATAGTTGGGGAAAATCCCCCTTTTTAAACGCCTCTGCCCTATTAGCATATACACAGTCCTGAGTGAGAAGCAGCGTCCCCATGACTTTTTCTTGCTGAGCTGCTGGAGGGTAATGTCAGCCCCAAAAGAGCTATTAAAAGTGTTGTGTTTTGGGTGCACCAATGAACATAGGAGTCTCCATGCCGCTGAGGACACAGGGTTAATTTCTTTTCAAAAAAATGTCCTAAAAAAACTGAAAAGTCCATACATTTGTGCTAACATGTTTTGCGGGCGCCCCCCGGGGTCGTTTGCTGGGGTTGAGCAAAAATTTTCTTCTGAAAGGGGATCGAAAAACACTTTGTGGAAATGTCCAGCAAAAGCATCTGCTCTATTTTGTTTTTCTGAAAGAGCTTCTTGCCCGAAGGCTAATGGCAAAGCTACCATTTCTCTGCCTGTTTTCACTAATGCGCCCTTCGCTTAGAATATTTTAAAAAGGAATGGTGTTTAAAATGCATTTGGAAACAATATGAAGTCAGTAACACGCACCACCAGTTCGAGCATGACTCTTGAAGCCCGCATCTTCGAGAAGGGGGCGGGGGCACCAGCCCATTTTTATTTAAAAGGGGGCAAAACACAAAAAACAGCCGTTTTTTGGGTCAACCCTAAAAGGGCAAATTTTAACAACCATAAAAATAATCTGTGGGGATTTTTAGATAAAACTACATACCACCTTGGGGACATCAAGAACAATTTAAAAAATTTTATCAGTGCATTTTATGGACCTTTTAAGGGATCTATGGATGACACAAAATTGGGTTTATCTATTATTCCCCCTATTTTTTTGTGTGAATTATTTGATATCCCGTCTGTCCACATTTTGAATCTCTGTTGTTGTGCTGGTTGTTAGACGCTGTTTCCTGCAGGGAAAAGAACATCTGTCATAATTTTTTTCCCCTGCACCTGACTGTGTCTGAAGGGGAACCACCATTGCCACAGGGAGAACAGCGCTGGGCAACACATGAATGCCATTCTACAAAAAGGGCTGGATTAAAATACAGATCAGAGGTGAAGAAAATCATAAAACAAACAAAGCTAATGTGTGTGTATGCACACTCTTTTCCTCAGGCTGTGGATGCTACTGGAGAGAACCGGGTTTTTTGACTGCGCTGCCTATGAGCTCTTTAAGTAAAAACGGGGGGGCTGATACCTGCGCGGCTTGGAGAAAACATTTAAAGGGCAGCACATCAAACCTCAGGGGTTTTTGTTTTTCTACAACTAAAACCATAAAAAAAATTTCATTGCTTGAAATCAAAAAGGTTAACTGAAAAATGAAAAAATTTATTTCAAGATGTCAATGCAATATTTTTGTTTCTTTTTAAAATTGTACTACTGCTAAAAATAGAATTTAAAAAAAAAAATAATAACCATTACAAAAGTATATTCAAACACCTAAAAAAAATGTAAAAAAAAAAAAAAAAAAAAAATTAATAAAAATTATATATAATATATAATATATATATATAATATATATATAAATTAAAATGAAAAAAAAAACAGAAAAAATATTATAAAACGATAATAATCTCATTATACTAAAAAAAACTTCCTTGCAGAGTTTGGTGGAGAGATGGAGTTCTCCAGAGAAGGATAAAGATTTGGGTTTCGGAGCGCTGACTTAAAGGGAAAGAGGGACCCGGACCCTCTGTTTTCCAGGGGAAACAATTTCATCAATGCCATGAAGGAACCGGCTTCATCAACAAAAACCCAAAAAACCGCGAGCCATTGGGGGGGGGAAACCCAAACCAATTTTTTTTTCCCAAGACAAACTCATATCTACTTGAATGAGGAAATTATGAAAAAGAACTGCTCCAAACTCAGCTTTATAACATATTTCCATCAGAAAAATAACTGAATAAACTGTTTTCATAAAGTGCAACAGAGCGCCCATCCTTGAAATAAAAAAAAACAGTAAAGGAACCAGAATTAATACCTGGGTTTCGATATTTATTTAGGTATTTAAACAAAACATCGGGCTGGCAAGAAAAGGTTCTATTCACTAGTTTGTTGAAGAAAAAAAAAAATCCTTACACCTTGGGGTTAAATTGAGCAATTGACAGCAAATTTAATTTTTGGGAACATCCCCTTTTAAATTTTGTTCCCAAAGGGTGCATTATTTGATCAAAAATACAGTGAAAAAAGTAATATTTGGGAAAAATTATTTTAAAAAAAAAAAAAAATGTTTTCTAAATGAAACTGACAGGTCCTTTTCAAAAAAATTAGCATATTGTGAAAAAAATTCATTATTTTCCCTAATGTAATGATAAAATTAAACTTTTTATATTTTAGATTCATTGCCACCAACGAAATTTTCAGGTCTTTTTTTTTTTTTTATACTGATGATTTTGGCATACAGCTCATGAAAACCCAAAAATTCCCATCTCAAAAATTAGCATATTTCATCCGACCAATAAAAAAAAAAGTTTTTTTTACAAAAAAAGTCAAACCTTTAAATAATTGTTCAGTTATCACCAATACTTGGGCGGAATCCTTTTCAGAAATGACGCTTCAAGCGGGTGGTATGGAGGAAAGCCTGTGCCCGCTGGGTGTTATGGAGGCCCAGGGTGCTTAAAAGCGGGCCCTTTAAACCATCAGAGTGTGGGTCTTGCCCTTTTCAACTTTCTTCACAATATCCACACATTCTCTATGGGTTCAGGCGGAGATTTTGGGAGGGCCCTGAGACATTAAAACCTGGTCATAAACCATTTACCAGTGGTTTTGCACGGGCAGGTCCCAATCGGCTGAAAAACGAAAACTTCATCTCCAAAAGCTTTTCAGCGAGGAAGCTGAATGCTCCAAAAAACTCCTGAAGCAGCTGCATTGACCCCCCCTGATAAACACAGTGGAAAACCACAGCTGACATGGCACCCCCGACCATCACTGATTGGGGGACTTGACACTGGGTTCAGGCATTTGGGATTTCCTTTCCCCATCTTCCTCCAGACTTGGGACTTTTTTCCAAAGACATGCAAAATTTGCTTTCATCCAAAAAGATTTGGACCACTGAGCAACAGTCCAGTGCTGTTCTCTGTAGCCCATTTCCTGCCCCGCCTGTGCCTGGCTCTGGATGTTTCTACTCCAGACTTTCCCCCTGCCCCCGGTCCCCCCGGTCTGGAATCGGTCCTTTCCACAAAACTTCCCCCAGGGGCCGGGCACCTCTTCTCGGGGAGCGTTTTTTCCCCCTTTTTTTTTTACAGACTTCCCACGGGGGCCTTATACGCACTCTGGGGAAAGTATTGTTTAGAAATTTCTTTCTGTGTCTTACCTCCCGCGGGGGTCAATGATGGCCTTCTGGGCGCATTCAGGTCAACAGTCTTACCCATGATTGCGGTTTTGAGAAAGAACCGGCTGGGGTTTTTAAAAAACCTCAGGAAACTTTTTGGGTTTTTGAGTTTAAATTTTTGATTCAGATGATTAGGGGAAAACTCGTTTAAAAACCTTTTCATGATATGCTAATTTTTTGAGATAGGTTTTGGGTTTTTTAAGCTGTATGCCAAATCATCAGTAAAACAATAAAAGACCCGAAATTTTCAGTTGGGTAATGAATCTAAAATATATGAAAGTTTAATTTTATCATTACATTATTAAAAATGAAATTTTCACAATATCAATTTTTTGAGAAGGACCGTATTTGTAAAAATGTAACTTATTCCTGTGTTCAAAACTGGTTTTCAGCATCATTTTTCAGTTTTCAGGGAAAACCCCTTTAAAAAACTTCTTAGCTGATTTGCGCGATTTTCTGCTCAAGAAACATTTCTGTTTTATTTTGTATTTTTGTTGGGGGTGTGTGGGGTGTTTTTATATATTTATATTATATAAAACACCTCAACCACTTTTTTAAGGCAATGTCTGTGGGTAATTTTGAGATAAAAACTTCCCATCCCACACTCTGGGTGGGCCTATCAGAGAACACAATTTAAAGATTTGTATCAGTGCATTCTATGGCACCTTTAAGGTATCTATGGATGACACACATAAACTGGTTGATCTATTATTCCGTCTCTATTATTTTGTGTGAATTATTAGATATCCGTCTGTCTGTCCATCATTTTGAATCTCTGTTGTTGTGCTGGTTGTTAGTACTGCTGTTTCCTGCAGGAAATGAACATCTGTCATAATTTTTCCTCTGACACCTGACTGTGTCTGACAGGAAGCCACTCATTGCCACAGTGGAGAAGCAGCTGCTGGGCGAACACATGAATGCCATTCTACAGAAAGGTCTGGATTAATAGTACAGATCAGAGGCTGAAGACAAATCATAAAACACACACAAAGCTAATGTGTGTGTATGCACACTGCTTCTCCTCAGGTCTGTGGATGCTACTGGATGAGAACCGTGTTTGTGAGCTGACGCTGCTCTATGAGCTCTTAAGTAAAGTCAAAGGAGGGCTGATGACGCTGCTGCAGGCTTGGAGAGACTACATTAAGGTACACGCACATCAAACCTCAGGGTTATTGTTATTTACTACAACTAAAACCATAAAGAAAACATTTTCATTGCTTGAAATCAAATAAAGGTTAACTGAAATAATATGAAAACATTTTATTTCAGCTAGATGTCAATGCAATATTTCTTGTTTCTTTTGATAACTTGTACTACTACAGCTAAAAATAGAATTTAAATAAAAAATAATAACCATTACATAAGTATATTCAAACACCTAATAAAAATGACAAAAAAAAAAAAAAATATAAAAATATATATATATATATATATATATATATATATATATATATAAATATATATTTATATATATATAATTAAAATGAAAAAATAAAAACATGCAAAATATTGATAAAACTGATAATAGTATCTCAGTTATACTAAAATAATACTTCCGCTTGCAGAGTTTTGGTGGAGAGATCGTGAGTTCTCCAGAGAAGGATAAAGAGTTGGTTCAGGAGCTGCTGGACTTCAAGGACAAGATGGACCACGTGACCCAGCGCTGCTTCCAGAGGAACGACAATTTCATCAATGCCATGAAGGAAGCCTTCGAGAACTTCATCAACAAGAGACCCAACAAACCTGCCGAGCTCATTGGTGAGTGACAACACCAAACCGAACATTTTTTTTCCCAAGACAAACTCATATCTACTTGAATGAGGAAATTATGAAATTGCAAGAACTGCTGGCCAAACTCACGCTTGTATAACATATTTCACATCAGCAAAATAAATCTGACATGAACTGATTCATAAAGTGCAAGTCAGCAGCTGCCCATCCTTGAGAATAAAAAAAAAAGCATGTCAAGGAACACAGAATTAATACCTGTGGCTTCTGATGATTTATTGAGGTATTATGAAACAAAACTATCGGTCTGTGCAAGAAACTGGTTCTATTCACTAGTTTGTTGAAGAAAAAAAAAAGTCACTTACACCTTGGATGGCCTGAAGTTGAGTCAATTGACAGCAAATTTTAATTTTTGGGTGAACTATCCCTTTAATTCTGTTCACCAAGGCTGCATGTATTTGATCAAAAATACAGTGAAAACAGTAATATTGTGAAATATTATTATAAATAAAAAAAAATGTTTTCTAAGTGAATACTGTACAGGTCCTTCTCAAAAAATTAGCATATTGTGAAAAAGTTCATTATTTTCCATAATGTAATGATAAAAATTAAACTTTTATATATTTTAGATTCATTGCACACCAACTGAAATATTTCAGGTCTTTTATTGTTTTAATACTGATGATTTTGGCATACAGCTCATGAAAACCCAAAATTCCTATCTCAAAAAATTAGCATATTTCCATCCGACCAATAAAAGAAAAGTTTTTTAATACAAAAAAAAGTCAACCTTCATAATAATTATGTTCAGTTATGCACTCAATACTTGGGTCGGGAATCCTTTTTTGCAGAAATGACTGCTTCAATGCGGCGTGGTATGGAGGGCAATCAGCCTGTGGCACTGCTGAGGTGTTATGGAGGCCCAGGATGCTTCGATAGCGGCCTTAAGCTCATCCAGAGTGTTGGGTCTTGCGTCTCTCAACTTTCTCTTCACAATATCCCACACATTCTCTATGGGGTTCAGGTCAGGAGAGTTGGCAGGCCAATTGAGCACAGTAATACCATGGTCAGTAAAACCATTTACCAGTGGTTTTAGCACTGTGAGCAGGTGCCAAGTCGTGCTGAAAAACGAAATCTTCATCTCCATAAAGCTTTTCAGCAGATGGAAGCATGAAGTGCTCCAAAATCTCCTGATAGCTAGCTGCATTGACCCTGCCCTTGATAAACAGTGGCCCAACACCAGCAGCTGACATGGCACCCCAGACCATCACTGACTGTGGGTACTTGACACTGGACTTCAGGCATTTTGGCATTTCCTTCTCCCCAGTCTTCCTCCAGACTCTGGCACCTTGATTTCCGAATGACATGCAAAATTTGCTTTCATCCGAAAAAAGTACTTTGGACCACTGAGCAACAGTCCAGTGCTGCTTCTCTGTAGCCCATTTCCTGCACACTGCCTGTGCACGGTGGCTCTGGATGTTTCTACTCCAGACTCAGTCCACTGCTGCTTTCCGCAGGTCCCCCAAGGTCTGGAATCCGGTCCTTCTCCACAATCTTCCTCAGGGTCCGGTCACCTCTTTCGTTGTTGTGCAGCGTTTTTTTGCCACACTTTTTCCTTCCCACAGACTTCCCACTGAGGTGCCTTGATACAGCACTCTGGGAACAGCCTATTCGTTCAGAAATTTCTTTCTGTGTTCTTACCCTCTCGCTTGAGGGTGTCAATGATGGCCTTCTGGACAGCATTCAGGTCAGCAGTCTTACCCATGATTGCGGTTTTGAGTAATGAACCAGGCTGGGAGTTTTTAAAAGCCTCAGGAATCTTTTGCAGGTGTTTAGAGTTAATTAGTTGATTCAGATGATTAGGGTAATAGCTCGTTTAGAGAACCTTTTCATGATATGCTAATTTTTTGAGATAGGAATTTTGGGTTTTCATGAGCTGTATGCCAAAATCATCAGTATAAAACAATAAAAGACCTGAAATATTTCAGTTGGTGTGCAATGAATCTAAAATATATGAAAGTTTAATTTTTTATCATTACATTATGGAAAATAATGAACTTTTTCACAATATGCTAATTTTTTGAGAAGGACCTGTATATTGTAAAATGTAACTTATTCCTGTGTTCAAAGCTGGATTTTCAGCATCATTACTTCAGTTTTCAGGAAATCCCTTCAAAAATCATTCTAATATGCTGATTTGCTGCTGATTTGCTGCTCAAGAAACATTTCTGATTTTATGTGTGTGTGTATGTGTGTGTGTGTGTGTGTGTGTGTGTATATATATTTATATATATATACATACACACTCACCAGCCACTTTATTAGGTACACCTATTCAATTGCTTGGTAACACAAATTGCTAATCAGCCAATCACATGGCAGCAACTTAGGCGTCTAGATGTGGTGAAGACAACGTGCTGAAGTTCAAACTGAGCATCAGAATGGGGAAGAAAGGGCATTTAAGTGACTTTGAACATAGAATGACTGTGGGTGCCAGATGGGCTGGTCTGAGTATTTCAAAAACCGCTGATCTACTGGGATTTTCACGCACAACCATTTCTAGGGCTTACAGAGAATGGTCCGAAAAAGAGAAAATATCCAGTGAGCGGCAGCTGTGTGGACGAAAACGCCTTGTTGATGTCAGAGGTTAGAGGAGAATGGAAAGACTGGTTAGAGATGATAGAAAGGCAACAGTAACTCAAATAACCACTCGTTACAACCAAGGTATGCAGAAGAGCATCTCTGAACGCACAACACATCAAAACCTGAACCAGATGGGCTACAGCAGCAGAAGACCACACCGGGTGCCACTCCTGTCAGCTAAGAACAGGAAACAGAGGCTACAATTCACACAGGTTCACCAATATTGGGCAATAGAAGATTGGAAAAACGTTGCTTGGTCTGATAAGTCTCGATTTCTGCTGCGGCATTCAGATGGTAGGGTCAGAAGTTGGCGTAAAGAACATGAGAGCATGGATCCATCCTGCCTTGTCTCAACAGTTCAGGCTGGTGGTGGTGGTGGTGGTGGTGTAATGGTGTGGTGGATAGTTTCTTGGCACACTTTGGGCCCCTTAGTACCAAATTTATCATTGTTTAAATGCCACAGCCTACCTGAGTATTGTTGCTGACCATGTCCATCCCTTCTGGAGGGCGCATAAGATTGAACTAATAAGCTTAGGTATGTTGGCGCCGTGCCAGTGGTCGTCTTGTAGGCAAGCATCAGTACCTTGAATTTGATGCGAGCGGCTACTGGTAGCCAGTGTAACCTGATGAGGAGAGGAGCATGAGCTGTTTTTGGCTCATTGAAGACAATCCTCGCTGCTGCATTCTGGATCAGTTGCAGAGGCTTGATAGTACATGCCGGAAGGCCCGCCAGGAGAGCATTACAATAGTCCAGTCTGGAGAGAACAAGAGCTTGGACAAGAAGTTGGGTGGCTTGCTCTGACATGAAGGGTCTAATCTTCCTAATGTTGTATAAGGCAAATCTGCAGGACCGGGTCGTTGTAGCAATATGGTCTGTTAGGGCTGGACAATATATCGAACGATATGACCATGCGCATCTCGTCAGTAAAGCCGGTTCCATGATTAGCGGTAAATCCCCATCACCTGCTTTCAAATGGAGCTGCAGTTAATACACAGAGCCGTAGTTCACTGAGAAGCTACGCTATATCGAGTTCATTATTGAAGATGAATCGCCTTTGATAATGAACTCGATATAGCGTAGCTTGTCAGTAAACTACGGCTCTGTGTATTAACTGCAGCTCCATTTGAAAGCAGGTGATGGGGATTTACCGCTAATCATGGAACCGGCTTTACTGACGAGTTGCGCATGGTCATATTGTTCGATATATTGTCCAGCCCTATGGTCTGTGAAGGTTAACTGATGATCCATCACAACTCCTAGGTTTCTGGCTGTCCTGAAAGGAGTTATGGTTGACAAAACCAGCTGTATAGAGAAGTTGTGATGAAATGATAGGTTAGCTGAAACCACCAGCAGTTCTGGTTTAGTAAGGTTGAGCTGAAGATGATGGTCATTCATCCAGCTAGAAATGTCACTCAGACAGGCTGAAATGCTACCGTTGGGTCATCTGGTTGAAATGAGAAGTAGAGTTGAGTGTCATCAGCGTAGCAGTGATAGGAAAAGCCATGCTTCTGAATGACAGATCCTAATGACGTCATGTAGATGGAGAAGAGAAGTGGTCCAAGTACTGAGCCTTGAGGAACCCCAGTAGCAAGTTGTTGTGACTTAGAAACTAAACCCCTCCAAGACACCATGAAGGATCTATCAGAAAAGTAGGAGTTAAGCCACTGGAGTGTGGTTCCAGAGATGCCCATCTTTCTGAGGGTGGACAGGAGAATCTGGTGATTAACAGTGTCAAAACAGCAGACAGGTCCAGCAAAATGAGTACTGAGGATTTTGAAGCTGCTCTTGCCAGTCGCAGGGCTTCAGTAACCGAGAGCAGGGCTGTCTCAGTTGAGTGGCCGCTTTTGAAGCAGATTGGTTGCTGTCCAGGAGGTTGTTCTGTACAAGAAACAGAGAGAGCTGGTTGAACACAGCTCGTTCAAGTGTCTTTGCAATGAATGGAAGAAGGGATACCGGTCTGTAGTTTTCTAGAAGTGCTGGATTTAGAGATGTTTTCTTCAGCAGTGGGCTTACCCGAGCCTGCTTAAATGCCGAGGGAAGTGTTCCAGAGTGAAGAGAGGAGTTGATAATGTGAGTAAGTGAAGGTATGACTGAAGAAGAAATCGCTTGAAGGAGGTGAGTGGGGATCGGATCCAGTGGGCAAGTAGTAGGATGACTGGACAGGATAAGTTTGGAAATGTCTGTCTCTGAGAGTGGAGAGAAGGAGGAGAGAGAGTGTGCATTAGTCATTGTGAAGTTATCCTCAGTCTGCAGTGTGGAGAATTGGTCACTGATGGTTCTTGTCTTATTTGTGAAGAAAACTGCAAAGTCGTCAGCTGTAAGAGTCGATGGAGGAGGAGGTGGAGGCGGATTAAAAAGAGAAGAGAAGGTTTTGAAGAGTGTCCGAGCGTCACAACAGTTGTTCATTTTGTCGTGGTAGTATGATGTTTTAGCAGTGAAGACATTTGCAGAGAAGGAAGAGAGGAGAGACTGATACACACTGAGGTCGGTAGAGTTTCTTGATTTATGCCATTTCCTCTCTGCAGCCCTGAGTTTAGAGCGATGTTCACAGAGAACATCGGACAGCCAGGGGGCAGATGGGGTGGTGCGTGCTGGTCTAGATGACAGTGGGCAAAAGTTGTCCAAGCAAGAGGTCAGAGTGGAGCAAAGAGTGTCAGTAGCACTGTTCGTGTCCAGAGCTGAAAACTGCGAGAGTGAAGGAAGTGAGGATGAAACCACAGAGGATAGGCGAGATGGAAAGAGTGAGCGTAGGTTCCGTCGAAAGGTGACCTGCGTTGGAGCGTGTGCCGCTTCAGGAGTAAGTGCTAGGGTTCAGGGCCGGCGCTAGCCATTTGGGTGCCCTAAGCACAAATGCTTGGCGGTGCCCCGGGTGCCCTAAGAACCCAACCAACCACCCACCCACCCACCAACCAAAGAAATAACTACCATTCAGAATTTCTTAGGTTCTCTTTACTTCCAAAATAACTGCTGCAAATGAATAATTGGAACTGAACAATGTAAACACAGAAAGTTAAAAGTGCAAAAAAAAGTTTTAGTGCAAATAACAGTATAAGTGTATGAATTTTATGAAGTATGAATTTTAAAGTGCACATTTTAAACTGCAAATAACCATGCAGTTAAACACAGTACACACACATATATCATGTAGACACAAACTTTTATTTTGGATGCGATTAATCAAGATTAATCTTTTCCCAGCCCTAATAATTTTACAACTCTGTGAATATGAAAATATACAAACACTGAGATAGTGGGTTTTTTTTTTCTAATTGCAGTTTCACCAACAGATGTCGCCCTTGGCCGAACCTCTTGAAAAATGACCGCATGCCATTGTACAACAACGAAAAATCTTTATCTAAGCGGTCTAATTTGGCAAAATCACATCACGTTCAGTTGCAGGGTTTTTTGTAAAGTTCAGACTGAGGCAGATAGACATTGTATTGAAGCGAAGAAATTACAATAGGGAACGTTCTGCATTAATAGCTATATGCACACGTGACACATCTGTAACGTACGGGGAAAATTAGCTTTATTTGTCATTCAAATATGACGATGGAGGACCCCAACGATTGGCCTTTCTTTCCTTCTCAAACAAACTGCATCTTTAACAGCCCAAGTTTTCCCCGGACCCCGTTAAAATAAAAGACTCAACATGCAGGGCTAAAAGCCCCGGATCTTTTGCACTACTAGCGACGCGGACGCGCCGATGCCCCTGGACATGCATACTACACGCAAGGGCTACAAAACTAACATTTTTATTTAAAACATTGTCTTACCTGCAAGCGACGCGCGAGCATCATCCCGCTGTCTCTTCTTTTTTTTTTTTTTTTTCCGCCCCCGACTCTTGGGGTGCCTTTTTGAGGCCATGTCTGAGGTCGGTGTCTGCCAAATTTGACAGTGATTGAGGCATAATCGAACAGACCACTGGGAGGTAGGGAAGGGGGGGGGCACCAGAGGGAGACTGGCACAGAGATTCACCTTTTTTTTCTCGACTAATTTGGTCTAGGCCTGTATTGCTTTTGTATATTAACATGCTTTTTAGAAATATTTTATTTGTTATTTATACTAGTAGCCTATTGTGATGATTTTTTCACGACCCAGATTTTTTGGTGCCCCCCCAAGCACTTGGTGCCCTACGCGCAGTGCGTGATGTGCGTGTGCGGAGCGCCGGCCCTGGCTTTTGGAGTAAGAATGAGGAAGTGGTCTGAGGTGTGCAGTGGAGCAACTAAAGAGTTGTCCACGGATCAACAGCGCGTGTAGATGAGGTCCAGCTGGTTGCCCGTTTTGTGAGTCGCTGTAGTAGACACTCGCTTGAGATCAAATGAGGCGAGCAGAGTGTTGAAGTCAGCAGCCTGGGGTTTATCTAGGTGGATGTTGAAGTCACCAAGCAGTACCAGAGGAGTACCATCCTCAGGAAAGTTTGATAGCAGCACGTCCAACTCATCCAAGAAGTTTCCCAATTGACCTGGGGGACGATAAATGACCACAAAGTGGATTTTAACAGGGTGGGTTACAGTAACAGCATGTGATTCAAATGAACCGTTACCTGTAGGTGGTGGTTGAAGATCAATTTTCCACTCTTTCGATATAAGGAGACCAGTACCTCCACCCCTCCCAGTCGTACGAGGGGTGTGGGAACAAGTGAAATTAGTGGAGAGGGCTGCGGGAGTGGCAGTGTCTTCAGGTCTGATCCAAGTCTCAGTCAGTGCCATGAGGTTGAGACCGGAATGAGTAGCAATAGAAGAAATGAAGTCTGCTTTGTTAACAGCAGACTGGCAGTTCCAGAGACCAACTGGAATAGAGAGCGTAGTAGTAGAGGTCAGAGAGACAGGCCGTAGATTTGTCTGGCAGGCCTTCCTTCGACGTACATAGCGTGCTCTCCGAGTGTTAGTAGTGATAGTAAAGATCTGAAAGCACATAGTGACTACAAGTGACCAAAATAAGTATTTGAGGACAAGCTGTACAAAAATTGAAGGGGAAAAAGCAATACTCAAGTGCCCTGTCGGTGTCCTTGCTCAGTGGAGTCGCGCAGGTAGAGTCGATGGTCTTTACACTCGTCGGTCTTCACACGAGGGCTGCCACGGTGACACTTACCACTTATATATTTGCCTGATTACCTGTGAT